>NC_089215.1:15304598-15474598 GCF_963930695.1 Labrus bergylta | reverse complement strand
TACTTACACACAGTTTAGTTTGATCCATCCAGAGAAACGCCACATCTGACCCTCACACTCGTAGATATTTCTCTGTGTCACTGATGCTGCAGGACGAGTGGCTGCGCAGCGACCACGAGAGGAGAGCAGCTCTGCAGCTCGTCAACACTCACTGGAGTCGAGGAGCGGCGTGTGGCAGACCGCCACGATGGGTTTGATAAGTCATCTAATTGTTTGATAGAGTCTGAATGAAATGATTGGACAAACTTACCACAGAGACGGCCACAGACACCAGAACTCTCCTCATGTTTTCATGCTGATGACTCATCGATCATCGTTCAGCTTTTAAGAAGAATTTTTAAAATATTTAAAAGTAAACCAAAAGCTTCTAAATGATCTCTGACATCGTTTTCACATCTGCACTCCTCAAAGAATATCTGCAGATATTCTTCTGATCTGGTTGTTCACACATGCAGCTCACAGCGGGAGACTATACCTGTCAGACAGGAGGGGGGGAGGGGGGGCCTCCTGAGGTAAAAGGTTAAAAGAACGATGCAGGATAGTCCTCTATACAACTCTATAATAACAATATGTGTCTTTCTATCAATGCTACGTGTAGTTGAACAGAATCTCAATCTGAACTAAAGAGCGGAGAAGAACATACTGGAGAACAGGAAACATAATGCAGCAGGTTCATTAGAGCACGGAGATGGTAGAGGTGGCGTGCAGACAGTCTGTGGTCGTGCAGCGATCACAGGGAATAAACGTCACCACCCCCTCCCACTCGCTTCAGGTAAATTCTACTGATTATATCCTGCTGCGTTCTCACATCAGCTCACTCTGACTTTCTGCAGAATAAATACGAGGAGGCTGCAGGAGAAACTCCGGCTGAAGAGAGAAACATTCAGCTGTTTGTGTTCACACATGACGCTCAGCACGGGAACTTCAGGAGTTTTCTGAAAGCATGAAAGTTCAACCCGCGAATGACACATGACTTTAAACGCACCCTGGTAAATCTCTTAAGAATAAAATCTGTGAAAGTCTAGAGAACATCATAGACCGGCTCTGTGTGGTTCTGGTCTTAAGAAAACTGGCTCTGTGTGGGTCTGGTCTTTAGAGACCCGGGTTTGGGACGTTTATCAGCTGACTTAAGCATTTTTGAACCCTTCAGACCTTCCAAAGAGACTCTGACGAGTCCTGAATCTGCTGCGTCCATGCAAAAGGAGGAAGTGGCCTTTGTGCGGTGTGGATCCCTACTGGGTGTGCGTGGAAGGCGTGTGGGAGTGTTGCGTGGGCCCCGCTCATACAGGGGGACTCTAAAGACCCTCCTACACACTCAGGACACGCCCCCCTCCCGGCCCGACGTCCAGCTGCAGACTGTCAGGGAAAACAGCCAGGCAGGCAGAAACCATAGAAGAAGAAGACAACAAGAGGAGCCCGGAGGACAAAGGCTGAGAGAGAGAGAGAGAGAGAGAAGAAAGGGCGAGAGAGAGAGAGAGTGTGTGTGTGTGTGTGTGTGTGTGAGGACAGGAGCTCAGAGTTTGTGTCGGTGGGATCGTCCCGGTGTGTAAGGAAAGCTCACTCCCACACACACATTCCTCGCCTTTATACACCAGTCAACAACTGAACGGACACGTGCACGCTCGACAGCTGCACACCTGCAGCAGGAAGCATCCTGCCTGTGTGTGTGTGTGTGTGTGTGTGTGTGTGTGTGTGTGTGTGTGTGTGTGTGTGTGCGTGTAGGAGGTGATGCTCTTAGTCTAAACCAGCGGGGGGTCTTGGGGCATCAGGACATCCTCAGCAGGACGGACTCTTTAAAACAGAACACTGGACTTTATAACTTCTTCAAACTCTGATGAATCTTTCTATAATAAATATAACACTTTGATTATTTTATATTTATTAAATTCATATATAAAGATATTAAATCCAGTCCATCAGCTGCTTCTCGTGTGAAATATTAACTCTAAAAAAAGATCCTGCATGAGCTGTGTGTGTGTGTGTGTGTGTGTGTGTGTGTGTTTGTGTGTCGGTCGTCCTGCTGAGTAAAGAAGGCTCGTTCATGTTTGTTCATCTTTCTTTAAAGAAAAGTAAAAAAGTTTAGATGTGGAACGACACGCAGTGCAGCGAAGAAGACGTTTAACCAGCCTGAGGTTTCATTCAGCAGATAAAGGGTTAAATGTCTCTTAAAGGCGGACACACTGAGGAGGCTACATGTTCTCTACGTCCTCGACATCTTAAAGAAACGATCGTCGTCCTGCTTTACTGACAGTGAGATCTTTTTTAGAATGGACACACGGGCCGAATGTGAAGCTGTATGTCCGGATTATTCTTTCAGCTGATTCAGATCGTTCTTCATCGGCTGATTCTCCAGTTTATTCAAATGATCAACCTGGGGTGCAAACTGTGAGAGTGTGAAAAATATAGAAATAGAAAATACAGAAATAGAAAAGTACAAAACAAAAAGATGTGCATTCAGAACAACAACAACAACAACATCACAGTCTTAAATGAAGGTTCTACAGGAACAGGACCGAGCCTAAATGTTTCTGTATCTCTGAACGTTTTTTTAACAGAAAAGTAACCAGCCCTCCTTTGCATGCGCCCTATTGGCTGAAATACATGTATGTGGATGCATTTGATTGGTTGTCTTTGACCTTTTGAATTTCTGTACCTCTCTTTCTTTTCGTACCTTGTTTGAATGATGTTTGTGATCTGTCTCTTGATGAAGGCCACAAGCCCGAACGCCTCGGTCTAAATTATTAATACATTTGATCTCTGCAAATGTTGCTGGAGCTTTTTGACATTAACAGAAAAATAAAAATGTCACTCAAATATTCTTAAATAATTAAGCTGATTTTTATTTCCTGCAGAAGAAAAGTATTTCTAAATTTAAGAGAAGGAACTGACAGTGTGTGTGTGTGTGTGTGTGTGTGTGTGTGTGTGTGTGTGTGTGTGTGTGTGAGAGTGAGTGAGTGAGTGAGTGAGTGTGAGTGAGAGTGTGTGTGTGTGAGTGTGTGTGAGAGTGTGTGTGTGTGTGAGTGTGAGTGAGAGTGTGTGTGTGTGTGTGTGTGTGTGTGTGTGTGTGTGAGAGTGAGTGAGTGAGTGAGTGAGTGTGTGTGAGTGTGTGTGTGTGTGAGTGTGTGTGAGTGTGTGTGTGAGTGTGAGTGAGAGTGTGTGTGTGTGTGTGTATGTGTGTGTGTGTGTGTGTGAGTGTGAGTGAGAGTGTGTGTGTGTGTGTGTGAGTGTGAGTGAGAGTGTGTGTGTGTGTGTGTGTGTGTGTGTGTGTGAGTGTGAGTGAGAGTGTGTGTGTGTGTGTGTGTGTGTGTGAGTGTGAGTGAGTGAGAGTGTGTGTGTGTGTGTGTGTGTGTGTGTGTGTGTGAGTGAGTGAGTGTGAGTGTGTGTGAGTGTGTGTGTGAGTGTGAGTGTGTGTGTGTGTGTGTGTGTGTGTGTGTAAATTAAACTACTAAATGCATAACTTTGGAAATTATTCCTGATCAAAAATGTAACTTAACTGTAACTGTTTATTTTTCGATGTTTTAGTATCATCACGTGTGGTTAGAGTCACGGATTAAATTTGACCAACAACATAAATTATCTCACTCCATCAACGCCTTCTGTGACGTCAGAGACACCAGACGACCTCTGACTGACACTCAAACGTGCACGTTTTAACCCTTTCAAGGTAAATGTCTTCATGTTTATTCTTCATCCTCTGAGTTTAAAAATATGTTCAGATGTGTGTCATGAATGTTTCTGCTGCAGCCTGAACCTGGCTCTAAATACTGAAATCATGAAGATTACTTGTTCAGTTTAAAGTTCGTCATAGTCAGAAGAAGAATAGCAGAAACATAATTAACATAAATATTAAAATGAAATACAATACAGAATTTTAAAGGAAAACATTTCTCACTCAGAGAGACATGGTTACAAACTCTGAATTATAGAATGATAATAAATGATAATTCAACAAATAAAAAGCTTTTATCTGAATTTACTTTAACAACGTTTATGTTTTAACTCATTTTAAATAATACATATTAATTTAAAGAGATTTCTAAAGCAGCGAACAATTTATTTAGTTATTATTAAAACAAAAGAATGAATAGGAAGGTAAACTTTCAGGTCTGTTTCTCTATTTGTTCAAACCTGGTTCAAACAAACAGCACGAGGAGTGGACGTGCAGCGGAGAGGTGGCGCCCCCTGGTGGTCAGATTTACCGCTCAGAGGAGACATTAAAGGCCCTGGAAACCTGACCTGAAATATAAAAGATCCGTATATGGAAAACTATAATGCATCATTAGGTATCTACAAAACTGATTGAACAACTTTTATAAATCCTCGTTTAAAACTGTCGAGTCAGCGCTCATATAAAAACATTTTTGTCTGATTACAGGGAACAGCTTTCTTCACACCTCACTTCTTTTCTGATCCGTTAGATTCAAAAACATAAAGAAATGAATACTATATTTTGTGCTTTAAAATTAATTTTTAATTTCATCCTTTTTCAGCCTGCAGAAGTATTCTTCTCTGAATCCAAAGAAATCACTACAGATAAAAATATCTGGACTAAAATAATGATTCTCTTCTCTTTTTACATATTGTTAAAATAATATTGTTTGAATTTATTTTATTTTTGTTAAGTTTATGAGAAACAAGATAAATGTATTACTCGATTAAAAAGCAAGTTCAAACATCAATAACAGATGCATCATGGGTAAGAACAAATACAGAGAAAAATTCAATTAAAAATACAATTTAAAATAATAATAATAATAATAATAATAATGATACATATCAAAATAAATGGAAAAGACAGGACACTTCCTGGACGCTTCGTGTAACTTCTTCTACAAGTTTTTAAAAATATTTTTATTTATCGTGACTTTAAAAACACTCAGGGATTTTAGTTTCACCTCATGTGTTTGGATTTGTGTCAATAAGATTTTCTGAGAACAATGTTCAGTAAAAACGTCTTTTTATTCTCCATAATGAGTCCATGAAGCTTAGTCAGGTGATGATTCATAGAAACCGTGTGGACAGGGCTCCATCTAGTGGTTAGAAACAGCAATGTAGCTTTGATTCTCCCCGTGTTACGCACACACACACACGCACACACAAACACACACACACACACACACACACACACACACACACACACACACACACACACACACACACACACACACACACACACACACACACACACACTTAGTAATCTTTATACTGCCAGGACGTCAACAATAACTCAAAGGACTTCTTAACTCAGGCAGATTCCAGAGAAAGAACTGGAGTACATGGCAAATTTTTAAATTATTTTAATTTAATTATTTTTTAATTCTTTAATTGTGAATTTATTTTCTTAACTGATTATTTGTAAGTTCTAACGGTTTATATTTTTTTTAACAGTAATTTATTTTATTTCATGATAATAAAAAAAAATAAAACGGTATATATTATCTAAGCAGTAGCCTAAGCAGTTATTTATTTTACTTTATTTAGTTTTTTAACGGTAATTGATTTTTTTTTTTATCCCATTTTTGTAAAGATTATTTGACATATTTAAGAATTCTAGTGTTTATTTCATTTATTCTTTAACGATTATTCATTAACTAAATGTTTGAAACGATTATTGGTTTTATTCATTTTTTAAAGGTTATTTATTCCCGCGGCACTGCCTGGCACAATGCTGCATTCAGGGTACCTGTATAAAAAGTAGGTCTGATTTTATTTAATTTTATTTAAACCTCTCTGAGACATGTAAAGACGATCGTTAAGATATGTGTTCGAAATCAAGACAAACTTAAAAATATGTTTGAATTAACAGTAGCTGAGGTTATTTATTTCATTGTTGATTTATTACATTTATACGTACTGGTACCGACCTATGGTACCGACTGGTACTAAAAAGGTTTTTTCGGTATGGGACTCATATATACTATATTTTCTGTAGACCCTGAACGCAGCGTAACGTTAGCTAGCTTCTCTGCTAACTGTAGCAAACAATGTAAAAATCTAACAAGCTTCGCTCTTTTTTAATACAATAAAGGACTTATTTACAACAATGACGATACACCGGAATATCCCTGCTGTTACTAAGGTAATTCCAAACCCTGTTAATGAGGTAAAAATGCCATAACTTTAAGGATAAATTGTGAAACTAGTGGTATTGTTTGCTAAGAGCCGTTAGCTTGTTTCTGTATCACCATGGTTATCACCTGCAGCGCTGGTAGGACATAAACAGAGCTCACACCTGCAGCTACACAAGAAAGGAAATATCCGGTACATTTTCAGGTGTCGTGAGAGTCAGTGAAGTTCACCTTAATTACACTTGATGAGCTGTTAAAGGTCGTGTCGCTCTCACGTGTGGCTGTATCTCTGCCCGACAAGTTACCTCACCGTTACATTACCTTTACATCACCGTTACATCACCGTTACATCACCGTTACATTACTCTTACTTTACCTTTACATTACCGTTACATCACCGTTACATCACCGTTACATTACTCTTACATTACCTTTACATTACCGTTACATCACCGTTACATCACCGTTACATTACTCTTACTTTACCTTTACATTACTCTTACATTACCGTTAAATTACCGTTGCATTACGTTACATTACCGTTACATTACACTTACATTACCGTTACATTACTCTTATATTACCTTTACATTACCGTTAAATTACCGTTGCATCACCGTTACATTACCGTTACATCACTGTTACATTACCTTTACTTTACACTTACATTACCGTTACATTACCTTTACATCACCGTTACATTACCTTTACATCACCGTTACATTACACTTAGATTACCGTTACATTACTGTTACATCACCGTTACATTACCGCTACATCACCGTTACATTACCGTTACATTACCGCTACATCACCGTTACATCACTGTTACATTACGTTACATCACCGTTACATTACGTTACATCACCGTTACATCACCGTTACATCACCTTTACATTACCCTTACATCACCGTTACATTACTCTTACATTACCGTTACATTACCGTTACATACATACAAGACAACGTGTAAAGATACATAAAGATTTGAAATGGTTTGTCACTCAGACATCACCAGTCCAACCAGTACAATTGTTGTTTTTTAGTTTAAAGAAATATCTTTTGTCTTAGAGACTCTCTTGAACATAATTGTTACCAAAATATGATATGATGGTTATTTTTCTGTGTGCGTGTGAATATATGTATATTTAGTTGTATGTCATTATATAGTTACTATGCATAGATTTAAATGAGCAATATGTAACTGACACCTAGTGTTTAAAACGGATACTGCAGTCAAAATTGTAAACATTGTAGAGAGCTGTCTCCCCCCGCCCCCTCCTCTCTAGAGTCGATGTTCACGCAGGTTGCCATGTGGTGGACACTGAAGCTTCAGTGTTTATCCAGCTCTGCATCGGTCTGTGAACCTTTCTGTATTCTAACCTCTCTTCATTTTTCAAAGGGGGCGGGGGGAGACAGCGCTCTCCAATGTTTTGAATTTGGACTGCAGTACCCATTTTAAACACTAGGTGTCAGAGTTTGTGTGTGTGACCAGTGCTAGGTCAGTATGTTGAATGTCAGTATGTTAATATCACTGCTCTGTTTGACCTTCTTCTTCTTCTTCTTCTCCTGCAGTTTCTTCTCTGCTTTGTGAGCTTCAGCCCTGACTGTGAGGAGACAGAAGATATGACGCTCTGACAACATCACAAACTTTAAGGTATGTTGTAGCTTATTTGTCCTGCAGCCTTATTCACAAAGCGTCCTAAGTACAAAGAGCCATTCCTAGTGACAAAATTGTAAACACATTCTTAGAATCATGATATTACTTAGGATTTCCCCTGAAGGACTAGATCCTGGACTGGTGAAGTTTATCAGACAATATTAGCATGTCCAGTGACTATCACAGATATGTGCCAATATTACTAAATTTATTTAAACCAGTCAGATAGCATTTAATTTGAGTATCATTGTATTAAACTAGCAGTTCTTTACCACCAGCAGGGGGCGTGATATGGATTACAACAAGCATTGTCACTCTCCAGAGTGTGGAGCGAGGATGCAGTTACTTTCTGGTTGAGTGACCATCCTGTCTTCATTATAAATCTTTTCCAAGTGTTTAATAACTGCATTTGATGGATCAACACAATAAACATATTTATTATATATATTATATAATGAAGCCAATGTGGAAGTGCAGAAACCTGCAGTTCGTGGAGTGTCTGCTTGAGCATAAATTGACATATTTACAGCCTGGTACAGGATCTGATTAGTTATGCAAACATGTGTGATCGCTGGCAACAGGGTCGACCGCGTCTCCTCACTAAGCTCAACGTTTCTCTCTTTTCTAAACCACCTGCTGCATACAACTATCGAACGTAGTATTCAATGTACTGCATACTACATTCAACAGTAGTCTGTAGTGTGACCTCCAGTCTGTGGTTGGTCTGCAGTACACCTGGCCCGGCTTAGCTGATTTTCTAGTCTTGGAATGAGGAAGTAAACAACAGCCCAGCTGATCTCAAATGCTGCTGCAGTGTAGCGTCTACTTACAGTCTGAAAAAAGCTGATGAGAGATTCATTTAGATTTTCATGATTTAGAGAATCAACAGATCAAGATAACTGGTGGTCTGTTTGTGTGGTTTGGTCTGATCGAGATTATTTCCTCTGTTACGATGGATGCTGTTGTCTGTCATGTCGACCTCTGACCTGCCGTTTTGCATTGTGGGAAACAGGAGGAGAGGGAGACTGGTCTGATGCTGACTGGAGATTTTTACTGAATAAGTACGAGAGCCAGGTATTGCAATACTGAGGACCTCACATTGTTTACATACTGCATATTGGACCAATCAGGACGATCTACTAGTTTAGTTGGAGGTTTAGGAAACGGCCACACAGAGCACTTTTTCTTAATCGTTTGAATCAGCCCAGGCTTTGTTTTTATATCTTAGAAACAGTCTCTATCACACTGTTATCCAGAGAGCTCCAGCTGCTTCCTGTGTGCTGTTTCCTTTCTTATGGGTCATGTTTGTTTTACTAACCAGCTGATGAACTTGTTAGCTCCTTTGGGCCTGTTTTTAATTCAGGCTGTGTTTCATTATGATCAGCTTGTGTTTTTACCTGTTTTTGATGGTGTTTAAAAGTGCCACCTTGTGCTTTGCATGGCTGATATTTGCACAAGAGAGAGGCAAATTTCAGCCTCGCATGCAAGCATGTAGACAATGACGTCTTTTCTGTTCTATTCTGGGCTCAGAGCAGAGTCACAGTTAGACTGAAGGACAGGTGATTTGGTGTTTGCACCGCCACAATAAAAGCCTCTCTACATTAAAAGTGTAGGATAAAGATAAAGGAAAGGAGTTTAGGCCAGGGGCTTGTCTGTCTGGCGTGCTGCATCCTCGTTTGTGATCATTTCCTGCATAGACATGAACAGTATCACAGGTCACATGTTGTATAACACAGCAGGTGTGTGACTCAGCTGGGTTGGTCAGGAATGTGAAACTTAAAGCCTCTGTTTGCTTCTTCCCCCTCCCTCTCTTTCTCCCCTCCCTCAGTAAAAGCCTTTAGTTTTGTTTTCCCTGTTTCATCAGTGACGTCACCTCTCAGGCATCACACGGTCAAAAATACTGAATCATTAACTTTGTGTCACAGCAGATACAAGAGAGATTTGAAAATGAGTGACTGCTTCTGACAGCAGGTTAACTGTCAGTAGTGTGCAGATGTTTGTGTGCAGCTGTTTGTTGGAGTCTCTCTTGTGTGTTTTTGTTAGTCACTGTTGTGTTGAGGCGGGACTGTTTCCAGTAACACAAGAGTTTGGCTGCTGTTCTCGATCAGCTGTAGTTTAACTTTCAGTTTCGTTTCTGTGTCAGTCGGCTCAGAAAGAAACACGGAGGAGGAGGGGGAGGAGGAGGAGGGAGGTTTATAAACTGGACAGGAAGGTTCATCGTCAGTCTTAAAGTTCAGACTGAGAAACAACACATTCTGTATTTTTTAAGAGTCGGTAAGTTTGATTCATTTTTATCTTTTCTTATTCTTCATGCAGCTTTGTTCTGTTGTAACAGTTCATTAACTTGTCTCTTTGCATGATGCTGGTGTTAGATGTATTCCAACAGTTGTTTTTTTACTTATGCAATCCACAAAAAAACAGGGACATGACCTGCCTATAGTGATTATAATTCTTTGGTTATTGAGTCACAAACGTTGGATATATGTTACCTTCATATAAGCATGTTTCTTTAAGTGTGTCCTGTCTACATGATGAATTATTCCCAGAGATAAACTTTAGTTTAAGCTCTGTATAGTTTTTTGTATGAAGTAATCCAAAGGAAACTTCCTCATCCTGTCTCTTATTGCCTCTCACCCACACCCACACACACACACACACACACACACACACACACACACACACACACACACACACATACACACACACACACACACACACACACACACACACACACACACACACACACACACCCACACGGTTGTGTTCATTGGGCGTGCCTCTGATGATGAATCCACCATGATTATACTGTTTTTATTCTTTTACTGCACAGGTGAGTTATATTGTATTGTATATTTTATGGATAATGTGATGATTTGACTCTTCTGTATATTCAATGTCGGTAATCACTGATGCTGAATTTTTTTATATTTTCAAATGTTTTGGACCAAAGTTTTCTGAGAATCACCAAAGCTGTGAGATCAAATACTCAGACAGAGAGTTTCATTATAACAGCATGGCTGGTTGACTGTGTGTCGTTTAGGTCAGCACCAGATCTCTGAACTCATCAGGAAAACGATGACAAAGATATCCCTCTGTCACTTAGACCGTCTTCTCTGTAGTTCTAGAGTAGCCAGCTGTAAATGATAACGACATCCAGCCAGGACAACCTTTCTGTGTGCTGCATTAACAGTCTAATTAGAAACTATTAAAGGAGCAGTATATAACTCTGAGACTTAGTGTTTAAATTCAAACATCATAGATAGCTGTCTCCCCCCGCCCCCGCCTCTATAGAGTGGATGCTCACACAGGTTGCCATGTGGTGGACTCTGAAGTTTCAGTGTTTATCCAGCTCTGCATCGGTCTCTAAACCTTTCTGCATTATAACCTCTCTCCATTTTTCAAAAGCATCTCCAATATTGATCCTAGTTTGAGCACGTTTCTGCTCGTGGAGCTTATTAGAAACATGCAGAGGCTTTTTAGGTCGGGTACAATCACTTCTATCTGAACCAGTTCTCTTACCCGCTTCCATCGCTGCAACACCTGTTGGTTTGACCTGATAACTGCTCTCATATCTGGCAAACTGAGGGGCGTCCAAAACGGCCGTGTAGGGGTGCCTTAAAACCGCCTACCTTCTCTGGTCCAAACAAATCCAGAGCATTCAGGAGCAGAATCTAAAGTTAGAAGGAGGACATACTGGCTGCTGCATTGTTGTCAGAGAAGCCAGCACTTCAACATAGCATGTTTCCTTAATGTCTGGCTTATCACGTCTGTTCTCTAATTTAATCATTAAAGATCTATGAGCAAGATTTTGCATAACTAAGGTAGTCAAACTGTTTAATACAGTTTACAAACTTCCTCATCCTGTGTCTTATTGCCTCTCACCCACACCCACACACACACACACACCCACACACACACACACACACACACACACACACACACACACACACACACACCCACACACCCACACACCCACACACACACACACACACACACACACACACACCCACACCCACACACACACACCCACACAATGAATCCATCAAAAAAAGCAGAAAAACTCCTGCTCACTGCAAACTACATAAAAAAAGAAACGTTGCTGACACTCTTATTTTATTTAGACTGTGTGCAGGAGTTGAAAAAAGTATCCACTATTGCAGGGTAAGACTTCTATTTTCTTGCCATGGTATCAGACATATATCAATATAGTTTTTATATATTGATTTTTACTGATGTGGTATCAAAGTTTGAAGTTCTGGTATCGTGAGCACCCGTCCAGGAAGTGAACGAGACATCCAGCTGAAGAACAAACGTGTTGGTGTAAGTTGGAGTATTGAGTGTGGGTATCTGTTTGGATCTCTGTCTGTTGGATATCTGAGTGTGTTTAAGCTCATTTAGAGTCTGTAGCTGGTTAGTTCCAGCAGTGACTCTGGCAGCAAACATCTGAGCAGTGATCTTCTATTAAACCAGTCTGTCTTTGTCTCCTGATAGGACAAGTAAAAATGGAGAAGGCTCTGGAGGAAGTGGTGTCCATGGTGAAGCATCACCCAGCTGGGATCCCCCTGAAGAAGCTGGCCGTGGTCTACAGTCAAACGTATCACAAAAACCTGACGCTGTCCTCGCTGGGCTTCGACTCCATCAGCGAGCTGGTCTCATCTCTGCACAAGCACCTGATCTTGGACGGGGAGCTGGTTATTCACAAGGACCAGTGGCGTAAAAGACGGAACAAAGCTCGAGCTGGAACTGGAGCAGGGGCAGGTGCTGGACCTTCAGAAAAAGCCACAGAGGAGTCTGAGAGGACGGAGCAGGTTCTGGAGAATATTGTGACCATGATGATAGAACAGCCAGCAGGAGTTCCTCTGAAGAAGGTGGCCATTGTCTACAGTCAGATGTACAGACACAACTTGTCCTTGTCCTCTCTGGGCTTTACATCCATGTCCTGTCTGCTGGAGGCTCTGAGTGGAGACCTGGTGCTTATAGGGGAAGAAGTCTTCCATAAGATTCACCAGCCTCAGAGTCAGCCTGTAGACCTGAAAACCTCCAAACCATCAGCTGACAGCAGGCCTCAGACTCCACATAGCTCTGATCCCCTCGTCTCCTCCCCCTGTGTGAGCGTGTCACAGGTGGATGTCAGATCTCCCTCTGTACCTCCAACACTAACAGGACTCAGCTTCATGGGTCCCTCTTTGATTTCCATGTCTCCTTTACTCTCCTCCCAGAATCCTGGGACCTTACGTCAGGACCAGCTCTACGACAGGGTCATGCAGGTGGGTCATTAAGGACACAGGGTCATACAGACACAGGGTTATACAGACACAGGGTCATACAGGTGGGTCATACGGACACAGGGTCATACAGGTGGGTCATACAGACACATGGTCAAACAGACACAGGGTCATACAGACACAGGGTCATACAGACACATGGTCATACAGACACATGGTCATACAGACACAGGGTCATACAGACACAGGGTCATACAGACACAGGGTCATACAGACACAGGGTCATACAGACACATGGTCATACAGACACATGGTCATACAGACACATGGTCATACAGACACATGGTCATACAGACACATGGTCATACAGACACAGGGTCATACAGACACATGGTCATACAGACACAGGGTCATACAGACACATGGTCATACAGACACAGGGTCATACAGACACATGGTCATACAGACACAGGGTCATACAGACACAGGGTTATACAGACACAGGGTAATACAGGTGGGTCATACAGACACAGGGTCATAAATCTCTATGGTAGAAAATTCTACAAATTGTGGCAGTTCTGGACAAATTCACATACCATTACATCCCTCGTCATCAGTGATGTAAAGAAACCAATTAGTCCAGCTGTGTGCTAAAGCCTTGTTGATGTGTTCCAGGTGATGAAGAAGTATCAGCTGATTGTTCCGTCCATGGAACAGCTGCAGACGTGTTACCTCCAGATGTTTGGTGAAAATCTCCCTCTCACTCAGTACATATCTCTGTACGACAGCTGGGAGGCTTCCTGTCCTGAAACCCCGCCCCTCCAGCCAACACCCGATCCACATACCAAAGGTGTCTGGAACACATCTGCAGGTAGACAAACACGACAACATCCAGTTGTATACATATAAATAAAAGGTTCTCACTTAGCTGAACAATCATGTCTTTTAGTTCCTTCCACAGCAGCAGCAGCTCAGCCTCTCCTGAAGCAGCCTGATAAAGACCCTCAGCCGCTCCCCGTGTCCAGCTCCCTGTCCTCCTCTGACTTCCCGGCGCTCAGCAAAGATGTGACCAAAGAGAAGAAGAGTAAAGTCAGAGAAACGGCCCAGAGAGAGGGCTGTGCCCCCTTCTTTGGAGACGCGTATCATGCTCAGCTGAGGGAGATGCTTGGAGGTAACATGCGGGCGGTGGAGGCTTTGGAAGAGGATAAGGAAGAGGTCAGAGGGTGGAGGAGGAAGAAAGTCCTGGATCAGGATTCAGTCAACAGTCTGATGGAGGAAGTGATCCGAGAAATCGCTGCAGAGGGAGAGCTGGTCACCAGAGAAAAGGTAAGATTTGATTTCTCAGCTGTTTGTCTGTAACATCAGCATGAAGTCGGAGCTTTTGTTTTATTTTAGCTCTAAATAAGATCTTTTTTAAACCTGTCTAAACTGTGACCTCTTAGTTACAGACACAAAACACTCATATTATAGTGAAGTTAAAGAAAACATCACATTATGGGCTAAAATATAGTTCATAGAGCTACATAGATATCGGAGTAGGATTGTGTTGTTGGACATAATCTAAAAGTTCATCTAAGTGTTCATATTACACACCTCTGTTTAGTCGTCCATATGTTCCAATGTTACGTTGTGATGCTCAGTGTGAGAACGGCTTAACAGTCAGCTACCTTTACTCTGAAAGTCTAGAAGAGCCCGACCGATTAATCGGTCATCTGATGATATCGGCCAATATTAGCTTATCCACTGACTATCGGTATCCGTTAATTTATCTCAGATATGCGCCGATATTATTACATTTATTCACCCAGTCAAACAGTTTTTCTTTAAGTTTCATTGTATTACACTAGCAGTGCTCTTTCACCAGCAGAGGGCGCCTTATGGATTACAACAAACATCATCACTCCAGTGTCGAGCGGTGATGCACGTTTATGCTTAGTTACTCTCCAGCGAGTAACCAAGTGAGGAATCGTTTCCATCTTGTCTAGTTAGTTGATCTAATACCTGGATATCTAAAGGTGTGTAGTGGAAGAAAGGCCCTTTGGAGAGTTCTGTTTCAAGTCAGTGTGATTGAAATGAACAAGTGGATCTCTGCAACCTGACAAACAAGTTGAGTGATTGGTCCTTCAAAAAAACTGACAAACAAAAGGACCTGCTCAGGATAAACAACCAGGAAGTGACCATAACACAGCTCAGTAACAGCTGCAGAGTGTTTTAGGAGTCAGTAAAGAACACAAATATAAAAAAACTTAGTATAGTGTTCAGGCAGGCTGCGGAGTCATGTTCTGCTGTGCTTTTGATAACAGCTGACCTCATCAGCTGATGGCCAGCTGATTTGCTTCAAAGCATCTTATTGGCCAATAGCACTCATGCCGCCTTATTTGAGCTGCTCTGGCCTGCCTACTCTTTGCTGCTCCCTCTGTAAGCTGAATCTGCAACCCTCTTCCCCCCAGCTCCTCCTTTCATGTTGTCTGACTTGATCAACGTCATGATGTTAGCATTGACTCCTGCCCTGTTTGGGTTTTTGCTGCTTCCTCTGTGAGGTAAATATTAAAGCACTAAAACCATGTCTGTGAAGAAGGACATATGTATCTGATCTGATCTGATCTACCAACACATCATGTAGTCTGTTCACGGGTCCTGTGGGAGCAGTGGGAGCTCTTGTCAGCTTCTGATTGAACGGTATGTTGATCATAATCGATTGATTAACACAGAGATGTATCAGGATAATCCTGTTTGACTGTTGTCCTGAAGATGTCAGACAGACAGTTCATGAGTTAAACCTAAAGAACTTTAACTGAAGTTAGTTCAGCTGTGATAGAGTTTTCAGTAATTGTACTAAGGCGGTGTTCCTTTGTGAGTAAAGATAATCACACTCCTGTAGTATCCTGTCTATTTGCATAAGTTTGGTTGCAAAGGTGTGGTTTCCTCCCAGAGGAGATTTACTCTGAATGCATGAATGAGTCTTAACCAACTAACTGTTCCAGGTGATATCGAGGGTGTGCCAGCTGCTGCAGATTCCCTCTTTAGAAGCAGGAAGAATAATTCCATGGAAGATCCCGGCTCTCAAAGACCTTCAGTACTTAATGAGAGAGCTCAACATGTTCATCGAGGTGGGCCAACATGCCTCTGATAATACCTGTTTGATATGTAACGTATGGGTGATCGGTCTGTGTTGAAGTCTTCGTCTTCTCTCTGTCAGTGTACGGAGGCAGTGACGTCCATCTGCACCCTCTACGAGCTGGGACAGTCTCTGGCCGGCCTGAAGGACAAGAAGCACTACGAGGAGCTGAACCTAGGGCCTCTCTGCAAGCTTCCGATCGTCCACCGCATGTTCAAGATCGACAGCAACACCAAGGACGACGACATCCGCCAGATCCAGACATCCGACATCCTGAAGGTGAGATTGAAGGAGCAATATGTACCGTAAAATCTGGTGTATAAGACGCACTTTTAATACCTATTTTTTCGTCTTAAAAGTTTGCTGCGTCTTATACACCGGTGCAACCAATATACCAGTATAAAATACTGAAACATGCGCCGTCATTACAGCGGGGCAGCAGCCACTATCACTGCAACCTGATGCGATTAAAAACCTATCCCCATTTATTGTGTATTGAAAGCTGACTGCACACTGTGCTGGGAAAGACGGCAACATAGACCAGGCTGGCTGCTCGACTTTTTCCACATCTTTTCTCCCTCACAAGGTCATAATCATGCATTTACAGAAAACAATGGTATATTGTTCCGTAAGTAAACATTGTGGAGTGCTTTTTTGATAAAAGAGTCCTATATTAAAGTTAAAGAGTGACCAGCGGAGTCAGGCAGCGTGACTCGCAAGCTAGGAGTCTGTGCCTCGCAACTTCCCCTGCAGGCTGAGAGCTCAACTACCATACTGTAACTAGTAGGAGTGCAAACTCCCAAAAGTGAAAACAGACGGGACTTTAAGAGCGACACAGCTGCACAGAAAATGCACGTTGTAGACATCGCTGAACACAATATAAATCGTCACGCAGGAAAACAGTTTAAACTTTTTTTTCTCTCTAAGAGCCATTCAAAACTTCTTTTATACCGGTGTGACTTATATTCCGGATTTTACGGTAACTCTGACACCTAGTGTTTAAAATGGGTACTGCAGTCCAAAGTCTAAACATTATAGCGAGCTGCCTCCCCCCGCCCCCTCCTCTCTAGAATCGATGCTCACACAGGTTGCCATGTGGTGGACACTGAAGCTTCAGTGTTTATCCAGCTCTGCATCGGTCTGTAAACCTTTCTGTGTTCTAACCTCTCTCCATTTTTTAAAAGCATCTCCAATATTGATCCTAGTTTGAGCACGTTTCTGCTCGTGGAGCTTATTAGAAACATGCAGAGGCTTTTTAGGTCGGGTACAATCACTTCTATCTGAACCAGTTCTCTTGCCCGCTTCCATCGCTGCAACACCTGTTGGTTTGACCTGATAACTGGTAACTGAGGGGCGTCCAAAACGGCCGCGTGGGGGTGCCTTAAAACCGCCTACCTCCTCTGGTCCAAACAAATCCAGAGCATTCAGGACCAGAATCTAAAGTTAGAAGGAGGACATACTGGCTGCTGCATTGTTGTCAGAGAAGCCAGCACTTCAACATAGCATGTTTCCTTAATGTGTGATCATATAGGAAGGGATCCTCGTGCCTTCATGTGTCGTCTCTGTTTCCATTTTTCAGCAACTTCGTGTTTTTAGACGTCAGGTGAACAAACCCAAAGTGGACCTGGCTGAATTCATGAAGCACCTGGCCGATCATTACAGCTGTGACTCTCCATACGAACTGGGCATCAGGATACACAGCGTGGGGCTGCCTATATCAGTAAGATCTTATCATTCTGTACTGATCCTGTCCTGTATGGCTCTTGTCCTTTGAGGTCAAACATTTCACACACAGTAAGATAAACTCAAGAATAAACATTTGTTTCTCACCCCATCAGCAGGAAGTTGGTCCAAAACCCACCAAAAAATCTGAACCAGTTTGTCCGTACAACTGGCCATTAATTCAAAGACAGCTGAACTTCTTCAGTGAAATTGTTATGAATAGATGTTAAAACTAAGATCATGTATTTTAAAGGCAGTAAGGGTAAAAAAAAACAATGCACACCGTTCTGCACTGTGTGCAGAGCAGGGCAGATTTAGTGAGAGGACTTCCAGGTGAATATGAGGCTGACGATGAATCTACAGCAGATGTCACGACGACTAAAACAAAGAACATATGACGAGTAATATCTTCACCGGAACATCGGTGTGTAATGAAGAGAGACACACACTTTTTACCACATCCTACCTGTGAGAGGCTTTTCTGCAGTCGCCTCAAACACGGATCAAATCTGGACATTAAAACGAGCTCAGACGTCAGACTGACTCAGACCGACAGACTGAACCAGACCGAGAAGATCTGCAGCTCAAAACGAGACAGACTAGTCTCTGAAGCTATTACAGGACTGAAATGTTTTAACCTTGAAGAAGATTTTCATTTTGTATTTAGTTGTTTGTCTTCAGAGAGTCAGGTTTAAAACACGACTGTTTCATGTTTCAGAATAACTTCTGGTCTCTTCCTCTGTTAGAGCTGCTCGTTAGTTTGTGAGTTTGTCGTTGCAACAAAGTTTCTTACTCTCTCAGTTCTGATCTTTCTGCAGAAGATTTCTAAAAAATAAATTCTAAAAATCTAGAAATGTGTTGGCAAAAATGACAGAGTGACTGACAGAGTGACTAATGTTTGTATATATATGTTGACGTGTGTGCTGGGGAGGGACTGTATTTTCATCTACCAAAGGGGGGCCCTGCAGAGAAAGTTTATGAACCACTGCATCAAACCAACGTTAAAAATATTCTCTGGGATCACAAAGCTTCAATCACTGGGAGTGTCATCAGTCCCGGCACATGTCAGTCTGTTAAATTTACATTAGTATTATTTCATGTTGAAGGTCGAGGTGAAAACCAGGATAATTATTTCCACTGCAGACGGCCTCAGGCGATCACAGTTTAATACATAACAGGCTCTCAGTGTTAAAGTTGAGATGATGATGTCCTTTGACTCATCCTCCTCCTCCTCCTCAGACCTTGACGAAGGTGAGTCGTGCTGAGCACCTGATCCTGGAGCAGGCCCGGGAGCTGATCCAGAGGGAGCTGGGGGAAGAGGCCGAGGATCGGCTGAGGAAGATGAAGAGGAGCGTGAGCGATGTGTTGCAGGGAGCGGCTTCTTCCTTCTCCTCCACAGGAAACCACGAACTCAGGAAAAGATACGCCTCCATGACGGCGGCCGAGGTGGTGCTGGCTGTCTTCTCTAACGCTGAGGGGGTGTTCAGTCCCAAGATGGCTAAGGTGGGTGATCACATTGAGTACTCGTGTACACATCCAGACGTCCGCACGTCTGTCTGCCCAGCAGGTGATTAGAGAGGGAGAGACGTCACATGTACAGAATCTGACTCCAAATTTTTGGTGTCCATTTTTTCAGAGGTGTCAGAGAATGACGACTGTAATATTTGCTTTTGTTAATTTCCCCTCCAGCACGTGCAGAGCTTCCTGCTTCAGGTGTCAGGTAACCACCTGGCCACGGCTCTGTTTCAGCTCTCCATCTGTGGAGGCTCGCTAGCCGTCCCTCAGGACCTGGTGCCTAAAGACAAAACATCTAAAAACTCGGAGCCCTCGAAACCAGAGGACAACCTCACAGTGTCCCTCCCCAGTGAAGGTACGACTGCAGGACAAGTGAAAGAGTCTGCCCATGATGTCTGTGCGCCACAGGAGTGACGTTTGTTGTGTGTGTTTCTCAGGTAAAGTGAAGCAGATCCTTAAAGACAGCCTGTCCTCTCAGAGCTCAGCCGTCACTCTGGCACACATCGCTGCTCTGGAGAGAAAGCTGACCAAACACTTCCAGGTCAAAGACTTCCTCTCTTTGAAGCAGGGAAACTTCCTGGAGTTCCTGGTTAAACACGTCCAGGTACGAGGGTTTTTATTTTATTTCAAGATCTTTTTACCACCGTGCTGAGATGAGTGAACTTTATTGGTTGTGTAGCTGCTGCAGGACTGTATGGGCTCCACTCTGATTCTGAGCAGCAGCAGCATGGAGCTGTCGGGCAGCGGCTTCAGACCATCGAGACAAGACGTGTTCGAGTTCATCAACCAGTGTGGAGACATCACCTCCACAGATCCAGAGGAGGTGAGGCATTTCAACACACACTCAAATCCAGTTTGATCTTTTCCTTACACAACGATGTTTCTCTCTTAAGTCTGATTCAGACCAAAGAAAGGCAACAGGACGGAGCTCGCTGCAAGCACATGTCAAGCTGAACAGAGTAGATCGACCCGGACAGGAAGTCAGACAAGGAAACGCATCCGGTCAATTTCAAAATAAAACACAACATACAGACTCCTGATTGTATAATCCATCACTTTATCAACATGACGTCAAAACAGAATGAATTGGTGCGCTGGTGGCGCAGTGGTCAGTGCGCGCGCGCGCTCCATGTATGGAGGCTGTGGTCTTCCGGGCGGGCGGCCCGGGTTCGAGTCCGACCTGTGGCTCCTTTCCCGCATGTCATTCCCCACTCTCTCTCCCTAAATTTCCGACTCTATCCACTGTCCTATCTCTCCATTTAAGGCACAAAAAGCCCCAAAAATAAATCTTTAGAAAAATAAAAAATAAAATAAACAGAATGAACAACAAATCATCCTCAGAAACACAAAGCTATATTCTGTTCACTTTATTCCCGCGTGATATTTTGAACTCCCGATACCAGCTGCTCATAGCCGCGCTCACTCTTCTATACTATGTTATATTCTCCTGTTGAACTGAGACTCAACAGATTGACGGGCGTTACTCTGGGATGTTACAGACTGAGTAAAGACTGCCTTTACGTTGCAGATATAAAAGGAAGTGTTGCCTAGAAGTTGTGGAGTCATGTATCAGACGGTGAAAGACGATGATTACAGAAAGGTTCCAAGATTGAAATAGATGTAACACACAGTGACTCAGTGATTTTAAGACCCCCTTCCTGTCTCCAGCTCTTCCACATTGAGTCCGCTCTGAGGGCCCACTTCAGGCTGCGGGACAGTCGGGACCTGGGCTTTGGGACTCTGCAGATGCTGGTCGGTCTGGTGCAACGCCAGAGGTCTCTGGCGGGAGGAGGACTGAGCCCCGTCCACTACGAGTCCGCCCTGTTCGCCCGCAAACCGAGGTCAGGACAGTTTTGATTCAGTTTGATTTCATTGAAAGTTCACCGTCAGAAAATCAAACTTAAGTGTAATTGACTTCACTCCAGGAATAAATTGAAAGATGTATGTGCGTAAAGTGAAAGATAAAATACCTCAATGAAAATTGATTCACGATTCTCCGAACACAAGCCTGAGGACATAAAACATTTTAAAGCTCTTGAATAAATAAAATCATTTCATCAGATTTCTTTAACAGATCAAACAGTAAGATAAATATTTCACATCAACCAGAGACATAATTCATATGTTTCATTTTTCCTGCAACTGTAACTGAACATGCACAAATCTCTTTCTCTCCCCCCATCTTGCTCCTTCTCCCCCTCTCTCTCCCTCTCTCTCTCCCCACTCTCTCCCTCCCTCTCTCGCCCTCTCTCTCTCCTTCCCTCTCCCCACTCTCTCTTTCCCTCTCTCCTCCCTCTCCCCACTCTCTCCCACCCTCTCTTGCCCTCTCTCCCCCCCTCTCTCCCTCCCTCTCTCGCCCACTCTATCCCTCCCTCTCTCGCCCTCTTTCTCTCCCTCCCCCTTCCTCCCTCTCTCCATGCACAGTGCTGAATCTGGAATTGTGGCGGTGGGATGTCTGGGTGAGGTGTCCAAGGAGCAGGCGCTGTCCAGCCTGCTGTGCTGCCCCCTGCTGGAGGATTTAAGTGAGTGGAGTCAGTGGGAGCTGGTGTTCAAAGTGCATCACGGCCCCCTAAAAGATTTCATCGAGAGAAACGCAGGTAAGAGTCTAACGCAGTGAGTCTCGGTATCACCTGTAAAAACATGCCGCACCTTTTCTTCTGCAGAGACATGAATCCTGCTCAGAGTTTATTAAACTTTCCTTTTTGGGAAAAGCAAATTACAGTAAATAAAAAGGTTGTTGGGCTGTTGGTCAGTCCTCAATATTTAAACACACATATTTCTGCAACATGTGAACTCTTTTTATTCTCTGACAGGGAACACAGGTTTGTCAGCGCTGGAGGTGACGCCTGGTCAGCTGTTCAGGATCACCTCACACACAGGAGACAAACACTTCTCAGCTGCCGTGACCATGCTTGACCCCGTGGGAACAGCAGGACACCTGGTTTCCATGGTGATCGCTGATGGGGTCGCCAACACTCCCACCGCCCTCCTGGCCAATCACGTGCAGCGCTCACTGGACGCAGCCGTCGCTCGAGAAGGTAGCGACCAGAGTTTTACAAACACAATAAAAAATATGAACGAAAAACTGTTTAGAGGTCCTGATCAGAAGATCAGAGAAGGCAGCTGCTAGAATAGGGACACAGTAATTCAGTTATGTAGGTAGGAGTCAGGACTTAAGGAGGTAAGAGTTGGAGTGATGTGGGAAAGACAAGCAGTGTGTGTTAACGACCTCGCTGCTGCATTTTATACCAACTGTAGACGTAATGTTGAGGACTAAGAAATGACGGTGAAGAGAGAGCTGCATTCATCTGATTGATATGAAACCTTTATAAAACAATAGTGCAAAAACACCAGATGACCTCTGTACCTGGTTACCAGAGGCTTGGTTGACAAGGCCACTCGGGTGTTTGAATACTGTTTAGAATATTTGTGATTTTTCAAGTTTGGTTTCAGCTCTTAGGTTGCAACACAAATAGGAGTCGAGACAAAATAACATGACATTTAGTTACAAAACAAAATGAAATAGTGTGTTAAACAAAAAAGAAAGAGCTGTGCGGCGCTGAGCAGGTGGGGAGGAAACGTCTGTCTGGAGAGGAGGATTTATTGATGAGGACTACACTGGGCCGTGGTGTAGTCCCCATCCCCTAATTAGGACCTCGCTTTGACCGTAATCTCCAACAGAGAAGAAAGAACCAGCAAAACCTGGACACCTGGTGGTGTGGAGGGGTCATCACAGTCTTTGAATGTGCAGCCAGCATAGAGTACAGGATCAGCAGAGTCCTGAGTAAATGATTCAGGTTGAGTTTAGCTGCTATAAGTGAAGATGGTTGTTTCTCCTGGAAGTGTTGAATCCTTTAACATGTAAGTGTGGATGTTTGCTAACATAATGTTTGTGTTTGTCAGGAATGTCTCAGGATGAAGAGGACGTGTCGTGTTACAGCACAGTGGCTAAATTCCTCCTGGAGTGTTTTATAAGAATCCCGTCCAGAATCAGCCAGGCTGTCCTGAACAAGGTTGGTCCCACTGCTCCGCTCATGTTCCTCAGTCACATACAGCACATTCATTTTTATTATATCAGTCTGTTTATTAAGATACAACCAGGAAACATGTTCACACAATGTAAACAAGAAAGTAAAGTGGCGCAGTATTCAGAGTGACCTCAGCACACTTGTATGGATGGATAAAATATGACACCTGCTGCCTCCGATCACATGTGTTGTGAATGTGACCTTCAGGTGTTCCTGGAGCCGTTCTCTGGCGTCCTGGGTCAGACCAAGTCCAAACAAGTCCTGATCACCATGGCCCAGTCTGACCCGAGACACCTGAACTGTCTGCACCGGCTGGGGATCCTGCTGGGCGTCATCGAGTGGAGCAAAGACTTCCAGAAGAAACTGAACGCACGGCAGAACCCCAGAGACGCACAGCCAGCTGCTGAGGAACGCAGCAAGGTCAGAGTTGAATAATAAGTCATTAAAATGTTCAAATAACTGCAGCAGAGTAAAACGATTCACACAGCAGCTGCTCGTCTGTAGACAACATCAGTTTGTGATGTCCGGTATGAGCTGAAGATCCTTTATGAGCAAGGGCACCCACCCTGTCAAAGGAACCTAGAGTAGTGAACATATGTTTATGTAACATAAACACATATTTCTATATTTTCTCACTGAGAGAGCCAGGTATTCATAGCTTTCACATGACGTCACACTCTAATGGTAACGCCCACTTGGAGGGCGAGAAAGACTCTCTACCACAGTACGGTACTGAGAAGTTACTGGTCTCAGTTGCCCCCTACGTGTGTTTATCTATGGGTTAGGGTTTTTTATTTTTCAAATGAAATACCGGTGTTGTTTAATATGATATACTAACCAACGAGGAGACCAACCCGAGTTTTGCTTCTACAGAATTCAATCCGACAAAAAAAACAGAAAGGAGGACGTTTGTGGATTAATGCAGTTAGACCCTCCACGGCCCCTGTGACGGGGAACATCAGACTTCTCATCCTGACATCAATTATTGTGTTGACTAAATCTAAATATTCCTGCCGTTAACTCAAATTACTGTCCCAGAACACTGCAATTGACAGCTGATACTATCACTAGCTAACGCTCACTAGCTAATGTCAGCTAATTAGCACTCACTGATGCTTTAATGATGAGGAATTTCTTGCCCTTCACTTCTCAAACAGCAGCATTATCGACCCAGACCGATGAATAATACATAAAGCTGCCTATATGTTTGTAAACTTTCATCCTACAGTGGTGTAAGGAGAGGGATTCTCCTCTAAATATCAGCACTATCACTGAAGTGACGTTCTGGTGTTACGGTGAAAAGAGTGACCATGTTAACTGATGACTTTCAGACAAACGCAACTGAAAGTGTCCTAACAAATGCCTCTTTGTTTTGTTTTTTGTATTATCATAATGTCAAAATTACTTATGAGATATGTTTTAATGAAAGCTAAACAAATAGGCTTTCGTTAGTACTCGTAACGTACGACAACCAGACTCACTCGGCTGAGAGTCACCAGTTAACACGGTAACTCTTTTAAACGTAACACCGGCACGGACTTTGCCGTTTCAATAAATAGTGTGCTGTTAAAGTATTGCAAGTGCCCCAAACTCAAAGTTTATCTCAATATCTTAGTTTTGCTGTGGTTGTCAGGTGATGTAAACATGTGTTGTTTACAGGAGATGTTAAATCCTGCACAGTACCCTGTGCTGCAGTTCTACAGGGTTTTCAATGGTGGCCGTTAATTTCCTGAGTGATTTTTGCCCTCCAGCCCGTGCTGGTGACGTCACTGAAAGCTATGAATTATTGATGTGGGCATGCTGCTCAGATCACAGGTGGACAGCAGCTGATTATACCTGACCACGTCATGTGTCTCCAGTGACCGCCGCGTGTGACTCACTGTCCCGCTTCATAAACTCAGAGCTTCACTCGACTTGTACACATGGAATGACGATGACGAACCCTGAATGCACCACCATTGCCACCAATCAAGACTAGCAAGTTCCAGGTCCCCGTCCCAGCTGCAGGTTCTGTTCAATATACCGTATCCTCTCAGTGAGCTTCAGAGACGGGCTGTGTGACCACGGACATGTTTGATGCAGTGAGAGCTTTTCAAGACAATCTGAGCACGTGGGAGACTCAGACGCAGGAAGTTAACTTTGTGCAATGTTCAGTGACAAACCAGGTCTCTTTAGCTGTGTTCCCACACTGTGCAGTTACACTGTGCAGTTACACTTGGCACAATGTTAGCTGCTACACTACATGTGTCGTATCTCACTCTCATTGTGGGATGTTATAAAAGAAGGGCAAGTTGGCACTCCATCGGTCAACGTAGTGCAGCTGCATGTGTTAAAGTTACTCTTTGTGTCTCCGTCTCTCTTTTCTTGACTTTAGTCTAATCTGATGGATTCTGAGAGCAGCAGTCTGTCGGCTCTGAACACGAGTGAAGACGAGTTTGCGGAGGACAACATGATGGATGGCAGCTTCGTCTCCTCCAGTCTCAACCAGACTCTCCAACCAGGTGACCTCAGCCTCTTGTTGTTATACTTTGTTAATGAACCATGCTCTGGTTTCTTATTGTTTGATTTCTTAATGTTTTCATTCAGTGAACAGCAAGCATGACGATGAGGAGGAAGAGGAGGAGGAGGGAGATGATGAAGAGGAGCTGTATGAGCTGGCCTCTCTGCCTAACGGAGAAGCATCAGCTGTCAGCAGTGAAGCCGAAGGAGTTCAGGACGAGGATGAGGAGAAGTCCAAAATATCTGATTCTGTTGAGCAGGAATCATCCGTCAGCCAATCAGAGAGCATGTTAGACCTCCACAGAGCAGTCATCGAGGACATCAGGTGTGTTTTGTTACTACAGTGTGTGTATTAGGTTATCATCAATCCTAAAAGAGCAGCTCGTCTAAACGCTCTCCTCCACGTCTCCTTTACAGAAAGAGTAAGTTCGGGATCGGCGTGGAGCTGAACGCTGAAGGTCAGAGGCTGATACAGGGCCATCAGGAGCTTCTGGGCCGCAGCTTGGACCGCCTCTCCACTGAACTCTACAGCAAAGACACACACTTTGTCCTGGAGCTCATTCAGGTGACTCCTTTAAAAACACACAGGAAGATCATTCACATGTATTTATAGTCAAATGAGTGATGTGACATGAACAGGGCGGGGCTCTCCATGACACTCTGACGGGGATGTCTCTAAATACGAGAGCAGATGAAGGTTTTTATCAGGAACATTCAACACTTCAGATTTTATGCTCCTCAGATTGGTTCCTGGTCTCCTCACATAATGATTGGAGAGATGGATATCCTTTAAACTTAAAGGAACATCATATTTAGATGTTCTGCAGAGTTTCATTCTTCAGTTGTGAAAATGGAGCTGTTAGTTTGCATAACAACCCTGGGACATTTATTAAAAATAAAAACTAATATATAGATCAGGGATGGGCAACTTTGGTCACAGCAAGGGCCACATTCATTTAATTCTCATTGCCAAGGGGCCAAATTGTAGGATGTAAAAAAGTTCACAAATTTCGTCATGTTTTCTTTGTGTTTCCGATTAATTGATTTGTAAAAATTGACCTGAGGGCCACGTTGAGGGTTGATGGGGGCCACATGTGGCAGATTTTAGGAATATGAATATTTATAGAAATACAGAGAATGCCACCTGAGACTGTTCTATTAATTATTTTGTTTTATATTTTCCCAGAATGCCGATGACAACAGTTACCCATCAGAGGACGGCTTGGTTCCTTCTCTGGCCTTCGTGGTGGAGAGAGACTGCATCACCATCCTCAACAACGAGAGCGGCTTCCAGGAGACTAACATCCGAGCCATCTGTGACGTGGGCAACAGCACCAAGGGCAAGCACAAGTATGGATACATAGGTGAGTGTGTGCACAAGTACGGATACATACGTGTGTGTGTGTGTGTGTGTGTGTGTGTGTGTGTGTGTGTGTGTGTGTGTGTGTGTGTGTGTGTGTGTGTGTGTGTGTGTGTGTGTGTGTGTGTGTGTGTGTGTGTGTGTGTGTGTGTGTGTGTGTGTGTGTGTGTGTGTGTGTGTGTGTGTGTGTGTGTGTGCGCGCAAGTATGGATACATAGGTGAGTGTGTGCACAAGTACGGATACATACGTGTGTGTGTGTGTGTGTGTGTGTGTGTGTGTGTGTGTGTGTGCGCGCAAGTATGGATACATAGGTGAGTGTGTGCACAAGTACGGATACATACATAGGTGAGTGTGTGCACAAGTACGGATACATACATAGGTGAGTGTGTGCACAAGTACGGATACATACATGTGTGTGTGTGCACAAGTACGGATACATACATAGGTGAGTGTGTGCACAAGTACGGATACATACATGTGTGTGTGTGTGTGCACAAGTACGGATACACACATGTGAGTGTGTGCACAAGTACAGATACATACATGTGTGTGTGTGTGTGTGTGTGCACAAGTACGGATACATACATGTGAGTGTGTGCACAAGTATGGATACATACATGTGTGTGTGTGCACAAGTACGATACATAGGTGAGTGTGTGCAAAAGTACGGATACATAGGTGAGTGTGTGCACAAGTAGAGATACATAGGTGAGTGTGTGCACAAGTGTACTTGTCCATGTGCATGGGAACACACAGGTTAGGGTGTACAACAGGAACAGGTGTGTTTACACAATGATACACAGGTGAGAGTGTGTGCACGACGACACACAAATGAGTGTCAGTCAGTGATGTCAGGGTTTCTTACTGTTAGAAATGTGACCATGTCTTTATCCTGGCTCCTCCTCTCCTCACAGGACAAAAAGGAATTGGCTTCAAGTCCGTGTTTAAAGTCACAGACTGTCCTGAGATTCACTCTAACGGCTTCCATCTGCACTTTGACAAGACCTGCGGCCCCATGGGATACATCCTCCCTCACTGGGGCGAAGACGAGAGGACGCTGGACACTGACCTGAAGGAGCTGAACCTGCACAGGTCAGAAGATACACTAACAGCAGAGATTTACACTTGTAACTGTCACATTTCCCAACAGCAGAATAAAATCATGCAAGTTCTGCTGGAACGCCGTGTTGTTGGTTGTTTCTGGTGATCAGTAAAATCAGTCACATCAGTCACAGGTGTCTAAGCAGCAACCAGCCAGCTTACATGTAGGGTCCTCAGATTTGTCTTCATGTGTTTGTATCAGCTGGACCACAAAGATCTGCCTCCCTCTGCGCTCTGACAACCATCAGACCAGAAACCTGTTCCATGACGTGCACCCCTCCCTGTTGCTCTTTCTGCATCGTCTGCGCTCCATCACCATCTACAACCAGGTAGGACTCACACCTTTCCTCCCTGTGGGTTATTAAAGCTCGAGCGGAAGATGAAGAAGTATTGCCTGTTTCCTCCTGTAGAGCGAGAAGCGTCTGGTGATGATGACTCGGAAAGACCTGAGTCACAACGTGCTGGAGGTGGAGCACACGGAGGGCATCGAGCGCTGGCTGGTGGTCAAAACTACGGTCCAGCCCAAGAAGGTAACACATACACTCTCACACACACACGCATGCCCCCTTATCATATCTTATTAAAGATATGGTAATATATTAAAATCCTTTTCTGTAAGAAGTCAGTCTTTTTTCTTGTTTTCAGCTTCAGCTTCAGATCAAAGAGAACGTTGAATCCACAGAGCTCGCCCTCGCCTTCCAGCTTAACAGCGACATCACAGGAAGTGACATCATATTCCAGCCACAGAAACAACCTGTTTTCGCTTACCTGCCACTGCGCAGCTTCGGCTTCCGCTTCATCATCCAAGGTGAGGATGAAAACACGGATTACTGAGCTGTCAGTCACAGACACAAAGTTTGTGTAATAACGAAAAGATGTTTCCTTCAGGTGACTTTGACATCCCGTCTTCACGAGAGGACGTAGACAGAGACAGCTCCTGGAACCAGTGGCTTCGATCTGAGATACCAGAACTCTTCCTGCAGGCCATGGACGTCTTCACTGTAAGATCAATCCACTCCTTTTCATTATATAACTGAAGAATCTGTCAAGGAAAACTGGCTATAGTGTAGTGCTGCAGTTTTTCTATGATCCAATCAGAACTTGGATCTGGTCTCCTCTGTGATGTCCACCTGAAGACCCCCTCCATCTTACGTGTGAGCTATTTTTCCAGGTGACATTAAGAAGGATTCTTGTTTATTCTCCTTGTTTCAGAATCATCCAGAGTTCAGGAGGCTGAGGGGTCTCTGTCAGTTCCTGCAGTTCATCCCCCTCCCTGATGAGGTGTTGGACTTCTTCAAGCCTGTTGCCGGGAAGATTATTCAGCTGCTGAAGGGCAAACCCTTCCTGCCCACACTCAGCTCAGGTATTACACTATGATAGGTTCATCCCAACACCAGAGGTTTAAACTTGGATATGATTCAAGTAAAAATCAGACCAAAAAATCTTGATACCATGGCAACAAACATAGAAGTCCTAGACCTACAATGTTGGGTCATTTATTGATTTTAGTTGTCAAAAGTTGCAGGAAAACTCTAACACACTGTGTAAATAACACAAATACATTTTCAATATTTCAGTACAGAAATGTTGCCAATGTTGTGTTATTTAGACAGTGTGAAAGTGTTTGCCTCCATTTTTTGATGAGCTCACTCATGGAGATGTATGACGTGATATACCTACTACATTATATGATACACTATAAAAAAATATTTTATACTTCATTATTCTTCACACACACACAAAATGAAAAACAAGCTAATGATGCCATTTATCATGTATTGCAAGCCGTAGGGATACATGACGTGTATTGGAGCCAGAGCAGGCTGGCTCCAAGAATTTTTTAATATCTTTTCCTCCTCACGAGGTCATAATGGAGCATTTAAAGAAAACGGTTTTATATTTTCCAGTAAATAAAGATTGAGAGCTCGGCTAGTGTACTGTAGCTAGCAGGAGAGCAAACGCCACAAAGAGAAAACAGACGGTACCAAAGAGCGACACAGCTGCTGAGAAGCTGCATGTTGTGGACTTTGCTTCATTAGAAATCATCACACAGAAGTTTTAACCTTCTTTCCCTCTGAGAGATCTTCAAAATAAGACTGGTGCCACTTATATTCCAGATTTTACAGTGAAGATAGAACATTTTTTGGCCCCAGTTAAAAAAATCAAGTAGAGGTTTTCTAGCACACAGCACAGGTGTAATCAAAGTGAAATCCTGCTGGTTGAACTGGATGAGCAGCAGGGTATCTCCATCACCTGTCACAGGCTCAGGTGTTGTTATGAATTACCTGTGATGAACCCTCTCTTAGCTGTCAGGCTGTGTTGTAATAAAGCTGTTAAACCCTTTTCTTAGATGATCAGGTGATGCTCTAAACCTGTAAAAACCTCTTCTCCCTCTGTCAGGCGATCAGGTGGTGTACAAGCTGCCGTCTCAGGTGGCCGTCTGTCAGGACGCTGTGATCCGCGACGTCATTGGAGGAGAGGAGCTCGAGCGTCATCTGTCCCTGTCTTACCTCCATCCTGATCTGAGCAAGGCCGCGCCCACCTCCCTGCTCACCCACCTGGGAGTCAGATACCTGCGGGGATCTGATGTTACCACGGTAACCACAGCCATGGCCAAGGAGCAGATGAGGGTGGAAGGCATCCATTCAGGTGAGACACCACTTTTATCCTCAGACTTGCGATGTGATGATTTAAAGATTGAAAAGTGAAATAATAAAATATAAATCTTCTTTTTCATTTTTAAACTGGTCATAGTGAATTATTTTAATATTTAATATTTTATTCTGACAAGATTTCTCTGTAAATATAAATACATAAGTTTGCCATTCCCCTCCTGTCCTGTAGAGGGCGGTCTGCGTCAGTTGGCCCGCCTGCTGGTTTGTAACTTCCGCGCTCTGGAGCACGGCTACGGAGAGGCGGACTCAATCCTGCAGACCCTCAGAGATTTACCTTTAATCCCCTTGGCCGACGGACGTGTGGTGGCCCTGAACGGGGAGGGGGTCTTCTTCCCGATGGAGGAAACCAAGAAGAAGAAGAAATCTCAGGCTGACTCAGGTGAACTCATCTCAGGGTACACTCCCCCTCAGGGCACACCCCCCTCAGGGTACACTCCCCCTCAGGGTACATCCCCCCTCAGGGTACACTCCCCCTCATGGTACAGCCCCCCCCCCCCCCCCCCCCCCCCCTTAGTGGTGCAGTGTGATTGAAGAATCTGCAAAATCAAAGAGATAAAAAACAGGATCAGGGGTCTCATTATAAAAGAGTGCGTAAAATCCATACTAAAAATGTACTTGCGCTGAAAACCTGGAAATGGCGTTCGCACAAAATAATTCAGATTTATAAAACCGTTCATTCGCACACCTGCACGCAATGTTTCCTTTATAAATCACGATCCACCTGGAAATGTGCGCACGTAGATTAGCCCCATGGTCCACCCTGTACACGCCCTCTACACGCCCTCTACACGCCCACAATCAACCATAAACGGTCAATGCAAAGCAGCTCGTGATGAAAATGCAAACAAACGAGGGGGCGGAGCAAAGGTTTCCAGCGCTGGATCGCGGCGAAACTTGGAAGTTTAGGCGAAGAAACTAAACTTTCTGACCCAGAAAGGGAGGAGCTTGTGAATGAAGTGAAGGATAAAATGGACATATCGGTAGTTTACTGCAGCAGGAGGATCGCAAACTGATGAAAAATCAGAGAATGACACCACGTCGCTGCTTTATTCACGCCGTAATATGTGCCAAAACATCCACCGTTCATCATTACGCACGAGTATATCTGCAATGTTTACATGTTTACTCGACCCACACTGATTTCTTCATATATTGACAGAGAGGACACGTCAGTCAGCAGTCTCCCTCAGTCTATCATATTCTAAAGATAAGATAATCAAAAGTTTGATCAATGAGCAACAACTTTTAAGTGTTGGCCACATTTTTTCGTGGGAAACTCCGTCTGCTCTGTGACTAATTATGAGGATATATAGACCTAATGATCCTGTCAGAGATGCCCCGACTTAACGTCCACACTTGAATTATTTACAGAATAAATACATGCAGCTGATGAAGACGTGCTGAGTAACGAGAAGGTGAAATGTGTGAAGCCATCGCCATGTCTCTGTGCGCTCTGACGCAGTCATCTTTATTCAAACTAAAAACCACACTTGATGATAAATGCACGATATTGAAAGATATTAATGAAAACTGGTGGCTCTATGGTTTTTGTGTTAGTCTAATGTTTAACTCTACATCAGTGATTACATTAGTGTACAGTCCAGTCCGTCTGGGATAAGACGTGTATGTGGCGGACTTTAATTTTTAATTTTTTTCGTTTATTGTCATATTGAAAGTTACTTATCGGAAACGGCTCACTACATGCGCGCTAAAGCCTAAATAAAACCGTCGGTTTTAATGATTCTGATGATGTGGATCTGTCAGTAAAGTTTGATATTTAGTGAAATAAAATGTGGAAGAGACATCAATGCACGCTTCAATTCACCACTTTGCCGTCTGTGTCGCCAATTTCCCATGCCTCCAAAATGTACGTACGCTTGGGTCAGAGTTTGCTTACCGGTGCGCACATTTTATCATCACATTTGTTTTTATAGATCACAAACTTTGCGTGGGAAAAGGCGGCTGCCAGTTTCAGGGCCCGTTTTGTGCGTACGCAACGGTTCTAAATGAGACCCCTGATCTGTGCATCAATCTTCTTTTCTGGTTTGAAATAAATCATTTCAACAACACGGTCGACTACAGGTCAAGTTGTGTACATGAGAACACGTTAAGACAAGTTACCCTTTGTACATTGCTCACATTTTCAAAGATTTCCTCGATTTCCCGTTATCACACCGGTTGATCCGCACTTATTGATGATGACACGCATCACAACGATCACTGCAGAAAAATATTAAAACAACAGCATGAGAAGCTACAGCTTTAACATGAGACATACTCACACCACAATCAGTGCATTTACAGGAGACGTGCAGTCAGAGGACTTCTCCCTTTCTCACTCCCACTCGTGCAGTGATTTTATGGATGAATTCAAAATATACTCAGCCCAGATATATGTGTGGGAAACACTGATCTATGAATATATATCTACATAGGTATATATGTTATCATGTATATGTGTATACAGTAATACATTTAGAAGTATACATATATTAAGGCGTGTTTTCAGGGTAGCGAGGGAAGGCGGAGCTTAAAGATGAAGTCGCGTGTGATGGTTTCACAGCGACAGCTCAGAGTTCTGATGAAATATTGAGCAGCGCAGAGCTCAGCGGGGAAACGCTCGCGCTGACTCTGGGCTCAGGGAAAATAAAGTAGGTCAGACGAGGTTTTCAGTCACACATGTTGAAGTTTGACTTTATTTAAACATCAACTATAAGACACAAAGAAACCCAGAGAGATGGGAAAACAGGAACCCTTTACACTCTGCTGTAGAAATCTGAAGTCTGATTGTGATCTTTTTTTTATGGATCATTTCCAAATGCTTCATATCTATGCCATTTCAAAAGTTATCCTTAACACTATAAGAATAACCCAATCGTCTGTGTTCTCCCATCTTTGTAACACCATCACCACCATGAGTTACACCTACCATGAGCTAGGTGTAAGATTTAAGGTGTAACTTCTTAAGGTGTAACTTCTTCCTCCGTTGGAACGATGTCAGCTGCTGCAACACCTTAAATGTTAGCAGAACTTACGTTCAAACTAAAGCAGAGCTGGTGACACCCGCTGCAGAACTTGAACATAGATTTTATAACCTACAGTCTAATACTAATAGTACAGCTCATCAGCTCAGTTAAAACTTGTGTTATCTCTCGTCGCTCCTCAGGTCCTCTGTCTGCGCTGTATAAAGACGTCAGTGTGGTTCACCCGTCTCTGCTCAGCTGTGTGGATCCTCTGCAGAGTCAGCAGGTCCAGGAGCTGCTCAGGAGACTCGGAGTCCACGACCTGGAGCCTCAACAGCTGCTGCAGCAACACATCTACCCCACCTTACAGAGCAACAGATGGAAGGTACCTTACTGCACAAACTATGGTCACTGTCACAGAGAGGATTTATGCTTCATTCACACAGATTATGAAAAGTATTCCCCCTACGTCTTTCTTTCTTTCTTCCTGTCTCTCATGGCCCTGTTTTATTTCTGCCTCCCCCCCTCCAGTCGAAGCCCCCTGAAGTGGTGGTCAGTTACCTGGTCTTCATCAAGCAGCACTCGTCCTCGAGTCAGGACTACGCAGAAACTGCAATACCCGTCCTCACCAACAGGGGGCTGCAGTGCCCAGCTGACGAGAGGGTGCACTTCTCTGAAGAGTACGGAAACATCAACCTGCCTGAGACACTGCCTGGTAGGAGAGACACACACACACACACACACACACACACACACACACACACACACACACACACACACACACACACACACACACACACACACACACTGGCCCGGATAGATGATGGATCAGAACCCTTTGAAAAGAGGTACAAATGTTCTCGTCCTGCACATTTAAACACACAGATGCAGCTTTTCAAACAAAATAAATCCAAAAAAAAGTTTGAGCGTCACACCTCTTATAAATACGCAGTTACCACCAACCCCCAGCAGAAGACCATTTTTTCACTCTAACTTAGGGTTCCCACTCGTCCTGGAAAACCTGGAAATCAGTTGACTAATTTTCCAGTACTGGAAAATGACAGGAAAAAGTCAAATGTCCTGGAAAATCATGTGTGGTCCTGGAAAATTGTTCCAACACTCTGCTACAGGGTTGGACATTTTCACCTCTGCACGTTAATAAAAGTAGCGATTTGTTACATTAATCCACAACGCAGATTGAATCGAAGTCAATAGATAATGTAATGGCTCCGCCTCCCCCTCGTGTCAAAAGCTGATATTTATTTACAATTTAGTTGAGAGGATGGAGCGAAAAGATCCTTCACAAAAAGAGATAAAAACACCATGAGAGTGAATTGTGGCAAAAACTATCAGGTAGACTTGTGTTTTCTCCTCGCTTTGAGGTCAGCACATTAACAGTAGTTAGTTAACATTATTGATGGCGTGCTAGCTTGCACTGAATCTCTCTCTCTAGTCAGTCTTTCTTACTAAGGCTGTGTTCTGCTATGACTTTGTGCCTGACAAAAATGAGAGTGAAATACAACTATTTCATACGTTTGATAAATGCCAATTGGCAATGTTTATAAACTGCGGATTGGGAAAGATATCCACATCACGTGTTGAAAAAAAGGTTAATTTGCACAATGAATAGGTACCCAACTGTGTGAGCCAAACACGGGCCGAATACTGGCTAACCCTTAACTTTGCTAGCATTGTCTCTTCAAATGCAAAACTGCGCTCTTAAGGGTAAAAAATGGACCATAACGTGATATTAAATGTTTAACCTTTGAAGCGGTACCTCACAGTGGATGTGATTAACCTTGGTAAAGACTACACTTAATACTGGTGTGGCATGATCACGGACTGTCATACCAGCTCGATCATCGCTGAAAATGTCCTGGAAAAGTCCTGGAAAATGATCTATGGAAAAAAGTGGGAACCCTGCTAACTGTGCGTGGCTGTTAGCGAGAAAGGGACCTAATAATGGATCATATAATACAAACTGCACTGACGCACAGAGACGCTGTTTGCTCTGCAGCACAGTTTGTTTGTGTGTGTTTGTGAATCAGACGATGTCTTCTAACTCATTTGAGGCAGGTCGGGTTTTCTGGCACAACTTCACCAACTTTCAAGGTGCATGGAGAGTGAAGGGGCTCCAGGAGGGCAAAAAGCTGAAGCAACACTTGTAGTATAAAGAACAACTTTATGAGACTGATGTGTTTCAGCCCTGATGAAGGCCACAAAACAAAACGTGTCGGTCTAATAAAGATGTTCTTTAAACTTCAGGTGTGCAGCTTTTTGACTCATTGGAGCAGGCTGAACGAGCTTGCATGCTGCACAGTCCCTCAGGGAATCAAGCCCTGAGAGTGTTTTTGTTCCCATTTTAACACTTATTTGTACTTACAGTTTCCATGCCTTGAACAGTGTAAGAGCATTAAAGATAGAAAGAGTTCTCACAGCCCTTCAGCTATAATCACATCTGTTAAATAATCTCTGCAGCAGATTTCCTTTGAGATGAAACTAATTACATGAAGGTCCTGAATAATGAACATCAGCTCACTCTCGAGCTTTGATTAACATCTCCTCCTCCTGCTCTCCATCCTACTGGTGCTTCACGCGTGTCATACAGAATATCTTTATGCTCCTAAACCCCTCTCCGTCTTTTCTGTCTCCTCAGGTTGTGATTGGCTGCTGCTGAGTCCCTGCTACGTGCAGACAGACGGAGACGTGGCGGGATGGAGGGAGCTGTTCAGCAGGCTGGGAGTCAGAGACGGACTCATCATCCGCAAACAGACAAGGACGCTCAGCGCTCAAGAGCTGGTGAGGATGATGTTCCTGATCAGTCACCTCACATATTTATCATTCACTCTCTTCAAAATACTAATACAGTCTGACGAAAAGACCAGGGTGAGGTCCTGATGGGTCCAAAAAGATCAGAGCGAGGTCCTTACAGGTACATAAAGACCAGAGCGAGGTCCTGATGGGTACAAAATAGACCAGAGCGAGGTCCTTAAAGGTACATAAAGATCAGAGCGAGGTCCTTACAGGTACATAAAGATCAGAGCGAGGTCCTTACAGGTACATAAAGATCAGAGCAAGGTCCTTAAAGGTACATAAAGATCAGAGCGAGGTCCTGATGGGTCCAAAAAGATCAGAGCGAGGTCCTTACAGGTACAAAAAGACCAAAGGTAGGTGCTGACGGTGTCCCTGGATTCAGTGATGATGAAAGCTGAAGATGAGTTGTGTAAGGGCACAATATTTTCTGGTTGCATGGCGACAAGAATCAGAAGAGAATCCTCCTGCACTAGAAAACACAATGAGTCATGAGGATGACGACAAGTAGATTAAAGGATGAAAATATTAAACATGATGAGTCACAGCAGAATAGCAGAGAGCTGTATGAGCCGTAGAGACAAGACAGACAGGTGAGGGACGGGAGAGGCACATGTGACGCACAGGACAGACAAGTGAGGGACGGGACAGACAGGAGAGAGAGAGGACTGACAGGTGAGGGAGAGGACAAACAGGTGAGGGACAGGACAGACAGGTGACGCACAGGGCACACAGGTGAGGGAGAAGAAAGGAAAGGGACAGGAGAGAGAGAAGACAGACAGGTAAGGGAGAGGACAGACAAGTGAGGGAAAGGACAGACAGGTGAGGGAGAGGACAGAAAAGCGAGGGACAGGACAGACAGGTGAGAGACGGGAGAGGGACAGGCCATACAGGTAAGGGAAGGAGAAGAGAGACAGGTGAGATATGGAGGGGACATCTTTCTGCTTGACATTTTAAATGATGGTTTTGCTCTGATTTTGGAGTTTAAATTAAGACATATTGTTCACTCTGGTTTACATCAGAGTTCAGTTTGGTGTTGAAACATGAACGTTTCTGTGTGCAGATTTATTCATAAAACACACTTTTAGTCCTCAGCATGTGAGTTTGTGCTCATGACTCATTCTGTCTCTTTTCTTATAAACACTCTGCATCACTTCTGTGTCCTCTTTGATACGTCATATAAAGACATCGTTCTTCGAGACTGTGCAGGTCCAGTGTTTGGTCAGTGTTTCACATTTCTATGTTTTTATTTCTCCTTTATCGTTTCATAAAACCATCAGAGGAAAACAAAGTGTGACCTGTTATCATCACAGCTCTGTCGTCACAGTACACCACTACTCTTTGATACCAGACTCGTCAAATGCAAACACTGATACCTCAACTCTTAGTCGTTTTTAATTTCTTGTTTTCAATCATCATTCATTGCAGGTAAACCACACTCTCTCTCTCTCTCACAATTCAATTTCAATTTTTTTTTCAATTCAAATGGCTTTATTGACATGACGTTTGGGTTAAACATGTTGCCAAAGCAAAATATAGAATACACATTATAATCATTTACATATGAAATTAAATAATGAAGAAAAATACAATTACATAAAAGAGTAATGAAAATTATTTACAAATGAGTAAACATGTCTTATATTGTGACCAGACATTATTATTATTATTTTTTTTTTTAAGAATATCAAACATTGAATCCAAATACCTTACAAACAAACCAGTCATGTATTGTGACATGGAGAACCTTGAATATAAATAACCTACATAGAACCCTCGCTCACTCGATGACATGCAGACACATATTCTGCTGATATCTCTACAGTCAAGCTCTCTTTTCCCAGAGTGATTCTCATCTGTTCCTCTTTAGGCATGGAAAGAAAGCCAGGGATTCGATCATTAAATCTAGGCAAGAAGGTGTCTCTAATGTCTTTATATTTGGGGCAGATAGTGAGGAAATGAAGTTCGGTTTCCACCTGTCCTGTTCCACAGTGCACACACACTCTCTGAGATCTCTCTAACCACTGTCTTCTGTCGACCAGTTTCTACAGCCAGTTTGTGATCACTGAGCCTGTATTTAGTCACTGTTTGTCTTTTTAGAGGTTCTTTTATTTCTTTTAAATATTGGGCTAATTTGAATTCCCTGTCCAGTAAACTATAGCATTCTAATTTATGTATTGTTTGGGTTTCTAATTTCCACTGATTCATATATTTCTGTTTATTATCTTTGTCTGTTTTGTGAGTTGGGGATCAGGGCATTACTTTTATATGTGGATCTGTGTGGTGTTTCTATCAGTGATCAGAGAGTGTGTGTGTTCTAAATAAGCTCTATGTTGCTGTGACTCTGACTCAGACTCGATCAGGTGGTTCATGAACTTCATCCTTCTTTTTTTAATGTGGATCAGTAGAGGGAACTGGCCCAGCTCGGCTCTGCAGCCGTGGTTTGGACAGTTTCTGTGGACTCGTAATATGTTTTTACAAAACTCCAGATGGACTCTTTCCACTGGGTTTGAGTCCCAGAGCTGCTCTTTGATTAATGGGCCCCAGACTTCACTTCCATATAACAGAATTGGCTCAATCACACTTTTGAAAATTTTGATCCAAATCCTTATTGGGGGGTTGAGTTTGAACAAGTTTGTTCTTGTGCTGTAATAAGCCCTACGAGCTTTATCAGCCAATGAACTCACAGCCTTAACAAAATGTCCTGATGCAGTGATCACTAGGCCCAGGTACGTGTTTAATAATGTGTCTCCCAATTTAAACAGATATTTTTGGCTTTGTGATCTTGCTTTCTTTTGAAATATCATGACTTTAGTTTTTTCTAGATTCACACTGATGTTCCAGTTTTCACAGTACTGATGGAGGATGTTTAGAAGCTCTTGTAGACCTTGTTCGTTTGGGATAACAGTAACAAATCATCTGCATAGAAAAGACACTTCACGTCTTGTCCCTGTAAGTCGAGTCCTGAGGCTGGACAGTCGTCCAGTAGTTTAGCTAAATGGTCGATATAAATGTTGAAAAGTGTTGGTGACAGATTACAGCCCTGATGGACCCCACGACATTGTTTTAAAAATTCAGTTCTTTTTTTGTACACTTTCTATAGCACATTGATTTTCAGAGTATTTACATTTAATCAAATAATAAACTTTTCCTCCTACACCGTTTTGGAGCAGCTGATAGAAAAGGCTGTTGTGCCAAATGTAATCAAAAGGCTTCCTGAAATCTACAAAGCAAGCGAAGATTTTCCCTTTCTTCTTCTGTTGTACATGTTTCTTGGTGAGAGTATATGAGAGTGAAGATGTGGTCTGTTGTTCTGTGTTTGGGGAGAAAGCCAATTTGGGATTTACTCAGAACGTCACCTTCAGTCAGGTAGGACAGGATTCTTCAATTTGAAATACTACAGAACAGTTTCCCCAGATTGGAACTGACACAGACTCCTCTATAATTATTGGGATTCAGTTTATCTCCTTTTTTAAGAATAGGAGTAATCAGACCCTTGTTCCAAATATCAGGATATACACCACTTTTTAAAACCTAAATTAAACGATTGAAGCACAGCTGCTTGAAGTTTTCTGCTGCCGTGTTTTAACATCTCCGCCCTGACACCATCCGTACCACATGCCTTTCCATTCTTCAGGTCAGACATTTTGTCCTGTAGCTCTTCCATTGAAATCGGACTGTCCAAAGTATTTTGATTATCTTTTATTACATTTTCTAATGATTTTAATTTGTCAATTGTGGTGACCTGATGTGTGTTCAAACCGAATTTTTCTGGATTTTGATATAAAGAGGAGAAGTAGCTTTTCCAAATGTCGCCGTTCTGAATAGCGATGTTATTTTTATGTTTGCTTGGGTAAAATTTTGTCCAAAGTTTCCAAAAACAGTTTTGGTCTATTGCCTTTACGATTTTCATTAATTCATTGTCTGAGTCTTCTGATTGATTATCTTTTTGTATTGTTGAAGGGCGGCGTGGTATTCATGACGCAGTTCTTTGTTTTCAGGGTCGTTGGATTTCCTGTTTGACAGTTTTCTGAGATGTTTCCTGAAAGAGGAACATTCACTGTCAAACCACGGTTCTTTGGCTGGTTTTTGGTTCCATTTGGTACTTGGTCTCTTCATTTTGGATTCCTGTGCTAATTTAATAAATATTTGATTCAAATCTTTTGTAGCCAAATGAATGCTTTCATTGTGTATGGGGTACTGTCTGCTTGGAAATGTATCTAGTATGTTTTGGATGTTAGCATTGTTAAATGTGTTGGTGTAGTGTGTGAGGCTGTTTTCTGTCCGTTTGTAATGTTTGGGGAGGGCTAACATATGTAAAGGTGGTTGTCTCCCTGATGCACCTCAGGAGGGTGGAAGTATCTCTGCTGCTTCTTTTGAAGGTGAGGGTCTCTCTGGGGCATCTGGGGATGGTGAGTGAACTTGTTGTGCGACTCTGGAGCTTGGATGTATGCTCTCTGTTCCTGACAGGGGTGATGGTTTATCTGTAGCTCCTGTTGAGGTCCTGTGTATCTGTGTTCTTGGGGAGGGTGTAGGTACCTGCGGTTCTCTGGAAGAGGGTGGGGGTAGCGTTGCTGTTTTCGAGGTTCTCTTTTCAGAGCTGTGTCTTTTATGTTCTTTGCAAACAGTTTGATCCATCTGTCATTGAGGTGGATGCTATCATGCAGGTGGTGGTAGCTGATGTTGTCATGGTGTGCCACACTCACATTTGGTATTTGAGTGAAGCTCCTATTGCTCTCTGAATTAATGGTGTTAGTGATGTTTTGAGGAATGTCCGATCGTTGCAGTAATGTGGATATTGTTGTTCTTGCGGAGGGGAAGTCCTTGGTGGCTCTTTTTGCCAGCTGCCATAGTGCTGTGGGTATATCACCTTTTCTCCTGGTCAGGTCATTTGATCCGGTGTGAATGATGATATGCTCTACTCCTTCAAACCTTCCACCGGACAGATGTTCCACGGCTTTATCTGTGGTTGGGCTCCAGCGTTTCAGTGATCTTTTCTCAGGAAACAGCCGTGTTAAATTGATGTGTCGCCCGTTGGAGTCACAGATTAACAGGATTTCTTTATGTGTGGCGGTATTCATTTGTGTTTCAGGTTGGCTGACAGAGAAGTGTGTGTCTCTATTTGAAGGCTTTGGGTAGGCCGGTGGGACTAGAGGCAGAGGTGTTGAGGATATTGAGCATCCTGACCGGTTCATTTCAGAGGGAGGAGAGGTGGCATCTATTATCTGACGATCCTCTTCCTCTTCTTGTCTGGTTCTGCTTGGTTGATGATGGTAATTTCCTCTCTCAGTGTCCGCATCATCCGAAGAGCTTGGTTATCCTTCTGTAGCTCTCTCACAGCCTGTTGTAGTTCTTTAATCTGATCTTATTGTTGGAGGATCAGAGTGTGTGTTTCGTTCTTCTGTTGTTTAACAGAAGTTTTCTGATGCAGGTTAGCAAGGGTATTCTCTCTGAACTCCATGAATTCCCTCTCCAGCACAGACAGACCTTCTTTCAGAGTCTTCAAACGGTTGGAGAACCTGGGAGTAGTCTCAGGAGACGGTAGAAATTAGGCTTTTTTGGATGTAGTGAGGCTGTCAGACTTGTGTTGTCTGCCTCTGAGGTTGTTGAGTTTCCCCTCTCTTTCTTTTCCGCCTCCTCCTTCATGTTCTGAAAGTCCTTTTGAAAATGATCCAGGCAATTTTCCGATCCTTGGACCATGACTGTACTGTTGTGGTAAATATTAATGGTCAGCACTGGGCTTGTTGTATCTCCATCTTCATACACAGAGATTTGTCTTCCTTTGCTCATTCCATTTTTTTTATGTACCTGAAGGCTTCAGTAAAAGTAGTATGCCATGTATTTGGTTTGTTTGTGAAAAATATTAGATTTGTCTTTACTCTTCCTTTCTCTGTTACTGAAAAGTCTGCCACAACTGTTTCAGGTGAGTCTTTCAGGACTTCTAGTTTGAAAGTCTTTTTTGCCTTCACAGATGTGATGTGATTTGGATACAGTATCTTACATCCTTGTATCATTTTAGTGGATTTAGTGTAGTTTTCTCTGATTTAAAACAGTTATCTGTGGTGATCTTCAGTTAGCTTACTGTAGTGTCCTGTTGATCAACCAGTGTTTCGTGGCAGTTACTGGCATTTGGTGTTAGCCTTTAAGCTAGCTGGTAGTTGAAGTTGTACCATGGTATCCTGGAGTGTTAGTCTTCTTTGTTGTTGTAGACTATAATGTATCTTGTCGACTTTGCTATAAAAACACTACAAATTAAAGAATGTAATTCAGGAAGTCATCTTTCTTGCTGCCAACAGCTTTGGTAACCACTCTCTCACTCTCTCACTCTCTCACTCTCTCACTCTCTCTCTCTCTCTCTCTCTCACTCTCTGTCCTGCAGGCCTGCAGTCCCTGGGCAGCAGAAAGTTCTGGATGGTTCCTGGCTCCAGGAAAGGAGCGTGTGATCGATGATTATCCCTGTGAGGAGTTCCAGGCTCTGGCCACGGCTCAGCTCACTGACTCCCTCCTCCTGCAGCAGAGAACGGCCCTGCTGCAGCTGCTGGCCAACAACTGGGACACTGGGTAACACACACAGACTCACACACAAACACAGAGGTTGTTATTTCCAGTAAGAACACACATGAGCCTGCCGTGGGTTTGATGTCTCTAAAGAGACTCATCAGGATTTATGTACCGATTGAAATGTAGAGCACAGAGTGAGCGCGCTCAGGTGTTTACACAGGTGAACTGTAGTGCAGTAAATACTGTTTAACATCACAGCTGGATGAATCATGAACACCTCCTGCAAAGCATGCCATCAGATGATTGTGCATGTTTGTCTCTCCTCTCAAGCTCTATAGAGTTTATTAGATGGATCCTTCCACAGTGTGCAGCAGGACTGGACTGAACCAGCATCAAGTATTCTGCTGGTCCAGTGAAAGTCATCTGAATGCACACACCATGAGAAAAAACAAATCATGTAGAATAAAAGACTTCCAGCAGGGAAACCCTGACAGGCTGCCTCTCTATCACAGCACTAATGACCAAGCGTCCTGCAGTCACATGTAGAGCTGTCATCTATTATACTCCTCACTTTAACTCACAAGTTGACGTCTCTCTGCAGCATAGATACGAGTCTGTCAGCACATTTAACTCTGATGATGGATCACATGCAGCGCTGCAGAGTGCAGTTTACTCTGCATGGGAATTTACGGCGCACAGATCCGTCACGGGTACTATCAGAGATCTCTCCAGCCGAAGACGGTTACTTTCTTTGTGTCTCATCAAAGAACCACCTTGTGTTTTCACACACGTATAAACTTCCTGAAAATGTCCTGAAACTATTTGGCTGAGCTGCATGTGTGAATGCAAACCCAGACTGTACCTGGTCTTTCTCCGAAACCTCCTTGTGAAACTTCACCATAAAGTCGAGGTGAGCTGATGTGAGAAGGCAGCAGGAAATATTCAGAACAATCCACCGTGAACAAGTGTGAACGGCGCCCTCAATAGGGCTTCTGTTGAAGGTGTCCCGCTGTGAGGTGAATGTGTGAACCACTAGCTCGGGTAGATTTCAGGGGCAGCCTGTCCTCATGTTTTCTAGAAGTTTCCATGAGTTCTGAAAAAGGCCTCTTCTGTTTCTGAAGCTTTATTCTCTCTCTCTCTCTCTCTCTCTCTCTCTCTCTGTCTCTCTCTCTCTCTGTCTCTCTCTCTCTCTCTCTGTCTGTCTCTCTCTCTCTCTCTCTCTCTCTCTCTCTCTCTCTCTCTCTCTCTCTTGCAGACATCGTTACTCTCAGTACCTCACAGCTCATGTCATCGACCAGGATGGACGTGGGATCAAAAACACCCGCTCCTCCTTCCACCACCTCCTGTGTTCTCTCCAGTGGGTTCCGGCCTATCAGCCGCTGGAGGGTGATCGGAGAGAGAGGAAGTACCTGCGTCCAAACTCGGTGTACCTGACCTCAACTGAGATCAGCAACCTGCTGGGGACTCACGTCTGCTACGTGGACCTGGAGCCCAGCGAGTTCAGCAGAGCTCTGGGTAAAAACCTGCAGAGTGTTTTTTTCACAGGTGGAGTTAAAGTCTGCAGGTTATTTACAGTCAGTGTGTCCTCTCCTCTCCCTGCTGCAGGAATGAGACAAAGCATCTCAGTGGACGCTCTGATAAATTACCTGAAGGAGTGGTGTGTCAGACTGCAGGAGGAGGACGAGGAGGAGCAGGGAGCAGCTGATGAAGAGTTTGAGGGGCGGAGCTTCACTTCCACTGTTCAGCACATCCATAACGTGTACACGTACCTGAGCCTGAACTGTCCTCCAAACAGCCTGAAGGATCTGTTCCAGCACACACCTGCTGTCTTCATAGAGTACAACAGGTGAGACACTGCTGGACTGAACACAAAGAACACCATATACTGGATCATTTCCTGTTTTTAATGATGTCATGTTTTCACTACGAATCATTGTCAATAATGCAGTTAACTTGTGCTCAGTGTGAAGAACTTTGTGACACTGTCTATCGTTTTAAAGCTGATGGTATTGAAGAGTATCGATTTATCCAGAATTTTGGAAACTTTATTATAAACCTTAAGTCTGTCGGTGTCTTATGAGTAAAAGAAGTAAAGTAGCTGCAGAGTGGGATGCACGGTGGTGCAGTGGTTAACGCTGTTACCTCACAGCGAGAAGGTTCCTGGTATGTTCTCCCCGTGCATGAGTGGGTCCAGTGACTGGGACTCTAAATTAAGGGAATGGGTCTTGTTGTCTGTCTCTATGTATCAGCCCCGTGATTGACAGGGTGTTCCCCTAAATCTAATTTTATAATATACGTAGCTACAGACTTTGAGACTACAAATGTCAGCCAATCAGATCACAGGGGGCGGGGTTAGACTGAACTATTAGGACAATAAACAAACCTCTAAGTCTGCTCCAGAGTCATGTGATCAGATTAAATCTAGGTTTAAAATATTCATCTTGAAGTAAGATTAAGAACACTATGGTCCCAGCAGGGGGGGGGGGGGATATATTTAAAGCAGCTGTGAGGATCTTTCAGTTTGTGGTTTTTGGCGCCCCCTGTGGACTTAGTATGTAGTCTTATTTCAAGCTTTGGTAATCTTTGAAGTTTCTGGACCAGGTTGATCGTATTCCAGACTAAAGTAATCTGGATTTTCTGTTCCTGGATAGAAAAAGTTGAATTCAAAAGTCAGTTCAACTTTCAGAACAATCAAGTCCTCATGTCACAAATTTAACTCTCCTCCTCCTCCTCCTCCTCCATCATTACTAGGAGAAACGACTGGTGTTCTGGACGTTTCTACCACCTGAAGGAGGTGTGCTGGAGCGACCCCACCAACATGTTTGTGCGTTACAAACAGCTGACTCACGGAGCCGACTCCCCGGTCCAGCAGCCCAAAGTCCTGGCTCCTTTCTACTACCCGCTGGACGGCATGAAGGCCTTCTTCACCAGAGTACGAGACCTGGTTCCGTTTGCTCTGAACGCCACATGTCCCACATGCACTGTTCATTAAGCCCCTCCCTCCCTTAGTTACTGTTGCTATGCATGGTTCTTCATGAGGTTTGATGTGTGGCTTAGTTCAGGTTTATGGAACTGCTTCTATTATTATGATTTATTTTATTAAGATGTTTGTATTTATTTTGTGTACATGTTTACATGTTAGTAGTGTGTACTTTCTTTTGTGACGGCCAAACTAAGTTACTTCATGACTAAAGTACTGTCTCTGGTCATTTATAGCTGCTGAACGTGGATCTGAGTCCCAACATGAACCAGTACGTGGGTCTGTTAGAGCTGGTCTGTTCATCGTGTCCCAGTCCCACCGCTGAGGTGCTGCAGGACGTCTCCGTGCTTTATGCCAGACTCGGTAAGAATGAAAGATTCACACTCATTTAATTTTCCTGCAACAGACGAGATCAGATCAGTTAGAACTTTATGAATCCAGGAAGAAGTTCTGCTGTGAGGTCGCTCCAACACTTCCAGAACAAAACAAGTAAGAGAGAGAAGAACAGAAAACATCGAGTGTGTCATAAAGTATGAAGTTAAAAACACAAGATCAAACACATCAGAGAGAACATCTGCAGCCAGATGTGTCCGCCTAAAAGTAATTTAACATCCTCTTAAAGGCGTCCAATCAGAGCAGCTCGTTAAGGGCGCACTCACACAAGGCAATCCGTACCGTGCCAAATAGCGCTTCACCCCTAAAGTCCAGTTGGTATGACCACTGTGAGGTCTCCGTTACGTTCTCTGTGCACGCTTTATGACCACGTAAAGTCGTGTATCTGTTGTATCACGTCGTTATGTTCAAGAGGTAACCGTGCTCAGGCCCGGTTAGTCCTGGAGCCGTGTGAGTGCAGGCCAGAGGGGGAATGGGTAGGGGGAGCAATCGTGCTTAATTACGGTAACTGGGCCTAGTGTGAGTGCGCCCTAAATCTCAGCCCTTGTTGTGATTGGTTCAGAGTAAAGGGAGTTCAGTTCTGACGTTTGGAACAGGTGGTAAGAAAATGTCCTGAGACTGAAGATGATAAGTCCTCGTTCTCTTGAGACGGGTGGAGGTCAAACAGTCTGAAGGAAGCAGACCGGAAAGAGACGTGTCGATAAAAATAATGAAAAATCATAACATCTAATGACATCATAACATCTAATGACATCTAAACGTCATCATACCATTTAATGACATCATAACATCTAATGACATCTAATGTGATGTAACATGTTTCTGTCTCCCACAGCTCAGAAGTGTACGGTCGCAGCATCAGGAGAGCACGAGAACGCAGCTCAGCCTACACTCAACCCCTCTTACTGCTCCACCCTGAAAGGTGAGAGCTGCACACACACACACCCAAACACACACACACTCATCCACCCAAATACACACACACACATACACCTAACACACACACACACACACACACACACACACACACACCCTCACACACATTCATCCTCCTAACACACACACTGTTGTGATGTATGTACACCTGGCCAATTGCATGAGCCTGACGTTGATGACTGACGACACGTGGCTCTGCTGCTTTAGTCAGTAACTCGCATCCCGACAGCAGGAAGAGCGTTTCTCACTGGAGATAAATTCTCCTGATTATATCCTGCTGCGTTCTCACATCAGCTCACTCTGACTTTCTGCAGAATAAATACGAGGAGGCTGCAGGAGAAACTCCGGGTGAAGAGAGAAACATTCAGCTGTTTGTGTTCACACATGACGCTCAGCATGAACACTTCAGGACGTTTTTAGGAGTTTTCTGCGAGTGTGAAAGCACACCTTAAACAAACACACCTTAAGTTAACCCTCTGTCCTCTCTGTGCAGGTATGGTGTCTGATAAGAGGGTCTTCCCCACCAAAGAGAACACCTGGGTGAGTCTGGCCCGCAGACCGATGATCTCTGACAACAAGGAGCTGGAGAAAGTGTTTAAAGCTCACAGGCAGGTGTGTCTGCTCAACCTGCCGCCTGCAGAGAAGAAGAACGCTCCGAGGAGGACGGGGAACTCTGGTACGCTGCTGCTGCGTCTCTACATAAACTCATCAATGTTACATTTGTCTGACTAACCCAGGGGGGAGGATGCAGGATGACATATATATATATAGATGTAACCCAGCCTCAGTCTTAGTATGTTAACTAATACTTAAAATCCTGAGAGAAGAGAAAATGATAATTATTTTGAATATGGAGGCAAGGATGTAGTCAGAGGTGTAAACATGTGTTCAGACAAAGAGCTTATCTTCCATGCACGTAGATTCACGGGAACAGGCAAACATTTCTTCAACTTGAGCGGGAAATTTTCGTCCAATCAGGAGTTAGATTCTGCTGAAGTCCTGATGTGGATCTGAAGTTTTCAATCCGGACTGTGAAAAAAACATGCATTTAGAAGTCTTCGTGTCTCATCCTGCAGACAAACAAACTCACACTCTCTGCTAACAGGTCATCAAACATGTGGTTAACAGTTTTTCTGACTACATTTGTGGGTTTAACCAACAGAAATGAACACGACTGATCGGCGAGTAACGTGAGGCAGAGGTTGTCTTTTCTTTATGTCTGAACACATCTTTAGGCCTGTGTGAACTGATGAAGGTCTGATGTGAGTTTTGAGACGATGTAGACCAAAGAGTGAGGCTGTACAGACCATGAAGCTGTAAAGACAGAGAGAGCTGAGGAAGCTGTCACACCGGTTCAAATAGACCGTCTGTTTTCCATTTTCCCTCTCGGCTCACACAGCAGCAGATCGAGCTAACTGTGAACCGGCCTTCAGCGAGAAGGAGCGCTCTCTGTTCCTGGAGATCTGTGGGATCAGACAGCTGTCTGACTGTGTGAGGTCTGAGCCTCAGACTGAGAGCCTGAGACCCTGCCCCGAAATGCAGGACATGGTGCGCTCTATGGTCCCCTACATCCAAAGGTTCCTGTTCCACCACGACGAGCTGACTGAGGTTTACACTGAGCTGACTGACAACGGCATCACAGAGAGGATCAGGAAGCTGCAGTTCAGAAAGGTCAGAGACTCACTGTGTTTAGAGAGGGTTAACACCTGCTCACCTGGTCCAGGTAACTCTGACATGCTGTTTCCTGATGGCGTGCAGGTGGGGAAGCTGTACATCCGCTACCAGCTGGACATAGCAGAGAGCGAGGAGGTGCCGCCAGAGCTGCAGGACGTCATCTGTCTGCTGAAGGACCAGAAGGAACTCTACATCCAGAAAGACCACCTGTCTGCCAAGCTGGAGGTCTGCAGGTGAGAACTTAAAACTGAACCTCTCCGAAAAATTAACTCTGTGACATAAATCAGAGTGATAAGAATAACAGAAACCATATTTGGGAAACATTTATCTGCCGTGTGATCCTTTCCTGACTGCTGTGTGTGTGTGTGTGTGTGTGTGTGTGTGTGTGTGTGTGTGTGTGTGTGTGTGTGTGTGTGTGTGTGTGTGTGTGTGTGTGTGTGTGTGTGTGTGTGTGTGTGTGTGTGTGTGTGTGTGTGTGTGTGTGTGTGTGTGTGTGTGTGTGTGTGTGTGTGTGTGTGTGTGTGTGATTCAGGGAGCTGGTGAAACTGTTCTGCACTGAGATCGGACACAGGAAGGAGCTGATGCGTTTCCTGAGTGGTCTGATTACCTCGATCAATGTGAGTGAGATCTGATCCCTTATCCATAGAGAGACACACACACACACACACACACACACACACACACACACACACACACACACACACACACACACACACACAGCTGAGTGGAGCTCCTATAAGAGGCTGCCTCCCCTGAGGGAGTCACGTTTTACATAATAACGCTCTCTCGTCTCTGTGGAGTCGATCAGCAGTTTCTGTGCAGTCACAGAGTTCAAAGGTTAACGAGGCGTAGGTTTGATCCACTCTGTTCTGACCCCCCATGTTTCTATGTTTCTGTCTGTTCTGCAGAACTGAGCGGTATTATTTTAACAATATTAAAAGACAGCAGACTGTCTCAATGTACTGAAGTCAAACTTTGTGTTTTAATGATGTGATTCTCACTCTGCAGACGCTCTGACGCCTCCCATCTTATTATGTCCACTTATTACTCTAACTTTGATATTAATCCAGGGATAATCAAACAGTCTCTTGCAGCACATTTTTGAGGTCATCAACATATTAATGAGACGAGACGACTCTGAGCGGACAATGATCTGCCATCGTCTGATGGAAGAGAATCTGTTCCACTGACATCATCAGAGAAAGGATCCACAAATCTCTTTAATACACCAGACTCCATTCATAAAAACCGACATTTTACTTCACACACCTCAGAAGATGCTTGCCTCCTTTGCCTTGATCGGTTACTTTGTTGCAGACGTTACAGCCTGTTTACCTGCTGCAGACGTTACAGCCTGTTTACCTGCTGCAGACGTTACAGCCTGTTTACCTGCTGCAGACGTTACAGCCTGTTTACCTGCTGCAGACGTTACAGCCTGTTTACCTGCTGCAGACGTTACAGTTTGTTTACCTGCTGCAGACATTACCGCCTGTTTACCTGCTGCAGACGTTACAGTTTGTTTACCTGCTGCAGACGTTACAGTTTGTTTACCTGCTGCAGACGTTACAGTTTGTTTACCTGCTGCAGACGTTACAGTTTGTTTACCTGCTGCAGACATTACCGCCTGTTTACCTGCTGCAGACATTACAGTTTGTTTACCTGCTGCAGACGTTACAGTTTGTTTACCTGCTGCAGACGTTACAGTTTGTTTACCTGCTGCAGACGTTACAGTTTGTTTACCTGCTGCAGACGTTACAGCCTGTTTACCTGCTGCAGACGTTACAGTTTGTTTACCTGCTGCAGACGTTACAGTTTGTTTACCTGCTGCAGACGTTACAGTTTGTTTACCTGCTGCAGACGTTACAGTTTGTTTACCTGCTGCAGACGTTACAGCCTGTTTACCTGCTGCAGACGTTACAGCCTGTTTACCTGCTGCAGACATTACCGCCTGTTTACCTGCTGCAGACATTAAAAGACGCCTTGAAAAGGTCTTGAAAATACTGGAAGTTCTCTTTGAGGACTTCTTGTCAGTGTTATATTCTACAGCTGGCTGATATCTTTTAATTCCTGTGCAGGACCTGGACCCCAGATCTCTGCAGAGATACCTGCAGAAGGAGGACATCAGAGAGCTGCCCGCTGAGGAGGAGCTGTGGGAGGTCCCAGAGCCACCCAAACCTGAGGTGAACCTGGACAGAGGTACGTAGGAAGGGGATCAGTAGGGTCTTTATTACTCAAAAGTATCAAACTCAAAAGTCATCGTAAAGTCCAGTAATCTTAGCTACACTTGAAAAACTCCAGTCTGGTGTTTCCTTGAGCAAGCCACCTAACCTAAGTTGCTCCCGCTGCTTCGTTGGTGATGTATGACTGTGTATGACTGGATGAGTCAATGCTGATGGACTCTTTTACAGCAGCCTCTACCACCAGTGTGTGAATGTGTTGCTGTAGCTTAAATTTAGAGAATCTTTAATATATTTCTGCAGCCACGATAATGTGTCTAAATCTGCAGCTGTGACATCTTACATCTGCAGTCTGACCCGCTTTCCATTATCATTCCATTATATTCACAATGTGCAGTACACACACACATACACACACACACACACACACACACACACACACAGCTGGTGTGTTTCTCAGATATGCTAATTCAGTTTGTTCACTGTTGTGTGTGCAGACATTAAAGAGCAGCTGTTACCAGGGCTCAAATAGAGAGAGAGCAGATCCTCACTGCAGCAAAGATCACACTCAAACAAGCACACACTCTTAAACACAGACACACACACACACACACACACACACACACACACACACACTTCTACAAGGATTAAAATGATTAAAAGAATGTTTTATGACACAAGAGAACGAGAGCAGAATCCATCTTTAATCTGGTCTTTGTTTTACAGCTTCAGTTTGTCTTTTCTTCTTCCGAGGTTTTAACTGTTTGAATTTGTTTTACTTTAGTTCTATCGAGGAGTAAACCCTCCGTCAGCTCCCAGGAGGTGCAGGCTCGTCCTGCACAGGAGGACGGGGAGGAGACTCTGGTGTGCTGGCCTCCTCGAGCTTCCATTCAGTACACAGGAGGCAGCCGCACAGGTATGCTGATGAGGAGGAGGAGAAGGAGGTGTCAGCATCTGAAAATCTTCTTGTGTTTCTTATTTCACATATTTTCTCTGTGCCAACAGCTCCTGCAGACGGAGGAGGTGTGGTGGAGGCCGTCATGAAGATGTGGCCTCCTCCTGCAGCGCCTAACGATAGAGACCCAGAGAGAGACGGCATCCCCCGAGGAGGCAGCAACATCACCTCCCAGAGTCCAGGCAGCTGTGAAGGGATCCAGCCAATCAGGAGCAGCAGACCTGCAGATCAGCCCAGCCCACAGAAAGTCCTGGTCCATCCAGACCCAGGTCCAGGACAACAGAACACTGCACAAAGCCCAGGTGTCTCACTCACTTCCTGTTGAAAGTACTTCATGCAATCAGAATATTTGATTTAAATCGAAACGCATCAACAGGTGTGTGTTTACAGAACTTATCTGATGTTACTCTGCACGGTTAAACAGGAAACGATCAGTCGACTCTGCAGCTCTCCTCTGAGCTTCACAGCTCTTTGGCGTCTTTAAGGGAAAGCTAGCTGCTCACACCGGTCTCCCATTAGTCAAAACGTGCAGAAACAACAGTTGATTTAAAGACAGCGTTGTTTCCTCATACTTCTTGCCTCTCCTCATGGCTCGTCATGTGCGTAGTGTTGTCAGCTTCCCCAACTTAAGGGCATGGTGATTGTATATGAACTTGAGGGGGAGGGGTTTCCTTATACCCAGCGCACGGTCTCACAGGCTCACACAAACAGAGACAATTTGAATTGAACCGTGCATGCCGTACTAAACGTTTCAATATTTTATTGAGAATTGTTGCATCCCCAGTTTGCTGTTACCTTCCTGCCGAACTGAATCTGTTCACTTCATCATCGTTTCAGAGTCAATTTGTTACATAGCAACAGCACAGAGGTCATTCAGGTTGTCAGGGTGATCATTTTAATGATCAAACATCGATCTGTTTGAGTTTCACTGGAATCCTAAAGTTCAAACTCCGGGTGTCACTGATTAACACTAATGAAAGGTTTATATCTGTTCCTGTCTGACAGAGAGCCGTCTGCAGAGAGAGACTGAAGGAGCAGAACGTGACCTCAGACCAGCCCAGACTCCTCCCTCTGCACCTCCTGCTGAGTCAGCAGCCAGCGAGACGCCTGCAGCTAACAGCCTGTAATCTTCTCCTCCTCCTCATTATTTAAACCTTAAACCGTCGACTGTCGGCCGACGAGCTCGACTTCTTATCATACTGTGACTAACACATACTCCCCCTCTCTGTTTTAGGCCCGCCCCCGATGCCGTGCTCCTCCACTCTGTGTTTCAGGGGGCTGCAGCCTCTGCAGAGTCTCAGCGCCCACCCCTGAACCTGGACTTCCCCATGTTGAGCTCTAAGACGGTGCTGGAGGACATGGAGCTCAGCTGCCAGAGACCGAACACGGTGAGAACATCCTCCTCAGCACGCCTCCTCATATCGGGGAGCTGTTCCTAACACCTCTCTCCTCCTGCAGGTGGTGCTATCAGACGATCACACAGACTACACCGCCATTGGGGAGTGGGGGGAGCAGCTGGTGAACTCCTTCCTGTGTCACTGGAGGGACAGTGGCGACCCGGGGAGCCCCACCCACGTCCTGTGGTGCAACCAGAGCGGAGAGAGCGGCCAGCCGTACGACTTCAGGCTGACGTTCGGCCCCGCAGAGGGTCAGCGGGTGGTGTACGTGGAGGTGAAGTCCACCATAAAGAAGGACAGGTCGTTCATTCACCTGTCGGCCAATGAGCTCGACTTCGCCCTGAAGGAGAGAGAGAGATATCACATCTTCAGAGTGTACAGCGCCGGAGACTCGCACAGCGTCCGTCTGTGTCGCATCCAGAATCTCGCTCAGCACCTGCACACCAAGGAGCTCTCCCTCTACCTGTTTGTATGAACACCTGCTCGCCGTGTGTCTGTGTGTGTGTCTCTGGCTGTGTCTGAGTGTGTGTGTGAACACATTTTGTGTGTTGTTTGAACCTTCTTTCCTGCACTGACTCGAGTTCTTTATTTATTGGAAGTTGTTTTAAAACTTGTCGTCCATTCCTTCTTCTCTTCATGACGAACTGTTGCACATTCCTGTTTTGATTTTTAGCGTTTTATTGCCAACAAACGGCTCGCTGTGTTTTTTATAAAGTCTCCGTGTTTGAAATGATCCAGCAGACAAATGAATGTTTTTAACCTTATTTTTTATTGCTCTTTTTCTCTTCTGACATTCCTGTGGAATAAAACAGTTTTGCGTCAGCTGACTGACTCAGGATCAGTTTGTCTCGTGTGTGTTTCTGCTTTCTCACTGTTTGATTCTTTTCTGCTCCTTCAGGGAGACGTTTTCAAATGTCTTCAAGTTTGTATCTGCTTTAAAATCTGTAGCTTCAGAGTTATCAAACATCCAGCTGTCCTGAAACATAGAGCTTAGGCATAGGTGGCCTAGTGGTTAGGCTTCACCAGCCAATCACAGAGCTGACATATAGAAACAGACAACCAGCCACACTCACATTCACACCTACGGACAATTTAAAGTCACCAGTTAACCTAACGAGCATGTCTTTGGACTGGAGAGAATCCACACATGCATGGGAAGAATTAAGGCAAAGAAAGCCCCCGAAATAAATCTTAAATGAAAAAAATACAGATATATTTATACACCGATCAACCATTGCAGTATGACCACCTGACCGATCTTGTGTGGTCTCGTCAGGCTGCTTTCATCATCGTTTCCATGGTTACAGAGAATCAACAAGGCTGCCCACATGCAGTAAAAATGTCATTCAAAATGTTTGACTTCTCAAACTGCAGCACGGGTGACATTATTTCTCCCACCAGGACTTCTTCACTGCTGTGCCGTTTGTTCATCCAGTGTTTCTTCAACTGGTGCTGTGTGTTAAATTTCCTGAAGGTGGCGCTGTAGCAACTCTAAAGTTTGAAAATAGATCAATTTCATGAAAGTGCACAAACTTGTGATCGCGTGAAAGAAGTGGAGAAGTTTTCAGTGAAAACCAACGTTTGTATAAAACATGGACGTAGTGTCAGTGATGTCACTCTTTGGTTTCTGAAGAAACCTTTTGAAGCCCATCAAGTCCGGTCACCATGTTGGAAACGTTGACTACCTAACTTCTAGACAAAGAGGCGGGGCTTAAACCTCCAGACAAACCGATACAACATGCCCACCTGTCAGTCAAATAGGCCACGCGACTTATTGTGAATAACTCTGATCCTTCATCAAATCAAAACAGATGAGTTTTAGAGTACAGTGTGTGTCGATCGAGACATGAGCTAATTAGAACTAGCTCGAACTTGATGACTGTTTTTTTGAACCAGGCTGTAAACATGTTAATCTCTGCTGTAAAAACAGGCTTTTTAGAATGGGTGTGTATGTGACTTCCTGTGCTTCTGCAGCCAGCCTCTAGTGGACACTCGAGTTACTGCAGGCTTTTTCACTTCAGCATCGACTTAATTTTTCAACCCTTGAGTTCTTGGGCCGGTATCATTGTTCTGATGTGAGGTCACGACTGAAAGCTACAACGGTACGACTTCAGAATGTGTCAAAATGTTTCCCTTTACGATGTGCTGCAGGTTTCTGATCTCTGGTCTGGATGAAACACAAAAGACAGAATATGTCGGTTGCTGTAGACCAAGGTTATTATCGTTATCGTAAACTAAAGATAAAATTTAAGAAACATTTCTGTTAACCAAAACTAAAAAAATAGGCTTTAAGAAGTAATGCAAATAAAAAGAGATAATGTTCTTAGTTTTTGTCTTTGACTCGAGCGCACTGAAACAGAATCTAACCATACTTTTCTAATTTATACCCTGAGAGAAATAAACTCAAGGCCTCCAGCAGGTTTCACGAGGTGCATGTTTAATAACCATCTTTGATAACAGGACACATATTCTCTCTGTGTAGTGACAGTTCAGACAGATCAGAAATAGCCTCTGGAGACGACACCTCCTGTTGTGATGCAACATCCTAGTAACCACATGTGATTCCTGCAAACACTTGACAAAGACAGAGACCACCACAGTAAGTATAGAGGAACATTCAGCATTAATGCTGCACACAGCAGGTTGTTGTTGTTTGGAAAAGTGGAATCTTACAGTCCCCTTCATTGTTATTAAAAAGTCTAACGTCCTAACAGGATGGAGTCTCTGTTCGCTCCTGGCTCTGTGGTTCACTTTACTTTCACAGATTCAGAAAAACTCATCATGAGACAGAGGATGACCAACATGTGATTTTGATTTCCATACAAACAACATTTTTATATTAGAAGTGGGACTCCTCTCAGCACTGCAGACTGAAGATGCCTCATCTAATAGAACAATGAGGCATTCAGGTGCAGCGTGTAAACTCCAACATCAGAGCTCTTTACTCAGATGAGAGCAATAAGATACAACTTTGGATCAAAACAACTGACCAGAGTATGAAGAGGGCCATTTGGGTCATTTTTAAAGGTCCAATCAGTGAGATGTGTAGTGAGTGAAATGATAAAGTGACCTTACTCTATGATCAGACATTAAGGAAACATGCTATGTTGAAGTGCTGGCTTCTCTGACAACAATGCAGCAGCCAGTATGTCCTCCTTCTAACTTTAGATTCTGCTCCTGAATGCTCTGGATTTGTTTGGACCAGAGAAGGTAGGCGGTTTTAAGGCACCCCCACACTGCCGTTTTGGACGCCCCTCGGTTTGCCAGATATGATTCCAGTTATCAGGTCAAACCAACAGGTGTTGCAAGAGAACTGGTTCAGATAGAAGTGATTGTACCCGACCTAAAAAGCCTCTGCATGTTTCTAATAAGCTCCACGAGAAGAAACGTGCTCAAACTAGGATCAATATTGGAGATGCTTTTGAAAAATGGAGAGAGGTTAGAACACAGAAAGGTTTACAGACCGATGCAGAGCTGGATAAACACTGAAGCTTCAGTGTCCACCACATGGTGACCTGAGTGAGCATCAGCTCTAGAGAGGAGGGGGCGGGGGGGAGACAGCTCTCTCTAATGTTTTAAATTTAGACTGCAGTACACATTTTAAACACTAGGTGTCAGAGTTACATAGTGCCCCCTTTTCAGATTTTGCACTAATCTGACTCTGCGTCTCGTTTGCAGATCTTTGAAGAGACAATTTTTGGTGTCAGATGGATTAATTGATTTCTTTGTATCAAACCTGAGACATAACTCAGGTTAGATGCCTTTCTGCAGCCGCTAAAGCTGCTAAAGACAACGATGACACCGCTAATGATACAAGCTAATGTTACATCTCAGTCTGTTCTGAATAATATCTGCAGGGATGAACACTCTGCTCCTCGCTCGCTCACTCTCTCTCTCTTCTTATCTTCATCCGTCTCCGTCCTCTTCCTCTTAGCTTCAGTGTAAACTAGCGCCGTAAACACATACACACTTCTCACCAGATGACCTCGGCCCGCTGACAAAGTTACATAGTGCTGAAAACAGGCAAGCGGGACACTCTGTGGACATGAGAGAGACGCCATTCTCCCTGTTGGAGGTTATTGTTCATTTAGATCGACTTTGAAACGACTGAGGAGTTGGAGGAGGAGTTACAGACTGTTGCTTTATTGGTGACTGAAGATGCAAATATAAGCTTGTGAAAAAAAGACATCAAATGAAATATACTGAAAACTGAACAGTCGACTCCTCAGAGTGATTTGAAGTTCAATCGAAAGCTGTTCAAGACATTTTCACGTTTCTATGGTGACGTATTATCATTCACAGATAGCCCCCCCCCCCCCCCCCCCCCCCGCTCTAACTCCTCCCCCTTTTTTCTGGATTCTTTGACTGTAATTGGACCATCATTTACTAAATGAACATCATGCTGTGTCGAAGAAGATGTGAAACTAGAGTTTAAAACCATAAAGTCATCAGTTAAATGTTTATTGAGGGAATCAATCAAGTGATATGAGATCTTATCATAGACTTCAATACAGTCAGACTCATTTTTACTACCAGTGGAGCTGACCCTGCTGGACATAACATTAAAATATTCACACTTTTAAAAACAAACAGACCTACAGCACAATCTCTTATTCAGCATGAGACGCTGTTCATGGCGTTTCGCACTGTCCCTGAATGCATCATATTCTGTACGGAGACAGGAGCAGCGGCGGCTCCCGGCGGAGCTGCGCTGCAATTGGCCAGAGCAGAGATGAGGGGGAGGGTTTTTCTCCCCCCTCCTCTTCCTTGGCTCACTACTGGTGCTCCTCTCCTCTGCTGACTCCCCTCCTCCTCCTCCTCCTCCTTCCCTCCTCCCCTCCTCCCGCTTCCCTCCTCCCCTCCTCATCCCCTCTCCTCTCATCCTAGAGGACGGAGCGTTGCGGAGACAATAGGACGCAGAGCCGGAGGAGGCTGCAGGATGCTCGGCTCCACATCCCTCGTCTCTCGGCTGCTCGGAGGCTGCTCTCGGCTCTCAGACACCCGGCGCTCCTCGCGACTCTCCTGGCTTTAGTATGCGCTCAGACCCCGCGGTGTGTTCAGCTGCAGCCCGGGCTCACAGGGCGGAATCCACGGCCCCCCTGTGGGAACCCACTGACGGGTGAGTACCGAAAAAAAAAAAACCCGACTCCTTGTATCCTCACCTGCACCCTAACTCACCCGCATCACACTCACCCAATCACAGAGTTGGAGCAACCTTATGTGTCACAATGTCACAATGTAGGCCTATGCATTACACAGAGATCAATGTGGTTCGTTTTACAAAAGGCCTGTTCTGTGTGTGTGTGTGTGTGTGTGTGTGTGTGTGTGTGTGTGTGTGTGTGTGTGTGTGTGGCATCCTATTAATCAAACAGCACATATGCAGCTTGTTAACATTTTAGATTGTTTACAATATTATAGACAATTAAAATTAGTTATTGATCAAACCTCCACCATGCATCTGCATCTGCATCTGCATCTGTGTGTGTGTGTGTGTGTGTGTGTGTGTGTGTGTGTGTGTGTGTGTGTGTGTGTGTGTTGGACACTGATCCTCCTGAGTGTGGGTGCAGTCTGAGGACACACTGCAGGTGGATGTAACGTGACGTAGCTCTACAGGACGTCAGGTGGTGGATAATAAGAGCAGAGTGTTTACATCCTCCTGCACGTGACGCGTTCAGGGCCCATCAGGCCTCAGTGTGAGGTGTTTGATAGTTTGATCTGATAGACGCTTGTTCTTCATCAGACGGTGTCTACGAGACGAATGGGGTCCGTTGTTACCTGGTTTCAGAAATGAAGACGATGTGCACGACTTAGTCTGAAATATCTGAACATTAGAAACGATAAAGTCCACATTGTGTGTCAGGACTTCTGTTTTGGGTGCCATGGTATCAGACAGGTAAAGATTGCATTATATTGATGTTGTTAACTCTGTTCTGTGATAAATAAAGCGCTTTGAGTGGTTAAATGTACAAGCTCAAGTCCTTTTATCATAATTCTGTTTGTTTCAATAATAAATATATAAATGTCATGTTGGAGCGACGCTGATTTACTCTTTTTTTCAAAGGAATCTTCTCTTCCTGTTTGTATTCAGAGCCTCACACACACACACACACACACACACACGCACGCACACACACACACACACACACACACACGCACGCACACACACACACACACACACACACACACACACACTCTCTCTCACATCATGATGAGTCATAATGTAGGTCACTGAGATGCGCTGGTGTGTCTCGCTGGCAGCGGCGATAACTTGGGCTCGACTTGTTCTCGTCCTATCAGAGTTCAGATTCATGAATAAAATATAAACTGACATGAATAACGTTTGATGACGGTGTCTCAGTTCATCGTCTTCACACGGTGAAGCTCACATCACGCTCAGGGTCAGGCTGTGGCGCTTCAGGAGTCTGTTGGGGCCCGAGACAAAAATCCATTAGGGGGCCCGCTAACCGGCGTTCATCACCATCATGTCCGCCATCGTCCCGACGCATACTCCTCTTCTTCTTTTTCCTCTCCTGTAGACAGATCATCTCCCTTCATTTGACTTTGTTGACTTTCATCAACAAATTTTGGTTTTCACAGCAACAATGCATGAAACGTTTCGTAGGGTAACGAGAGTGAGTGCTGTCAGGTGGGGCCCCCTTAGGGAGGTCTCCTACTGTCATTGCAAAATTAGCACATTTTGGTCCAGTGCTTTGGTTAAAAGTTTGTGAGCCAGTCAGTCCGGTACCCTTCGCAGCAGATACGCAGGACTCGCAGGACTCGCAGGACTCGCATCAATTTAGCACAGAAAAGAACAAGCGGGAAGTCAGACACCGAAACAACAATAAAACATCCCGTTAATTTTCAGAATAAAATACTCTGTTTTAACGATTCAGAATAATGACCGTCTGTGTTTGTTTGTGTGTTTATAAAGTTTCATACCATGTACATCATATTATCTCTTGCTGTCACGAGTGAATCTGTAAAATACACACTCAATGCACACGTATCTGGTGGAAGTTCTGGGTTAGGGTTGTCAGAATGTTTAGGATGTCACATGTTTTAAAAAAGATACAATCATTGTTATTTTAACGTAAACCACAGAAAGGTTGAATAACTACCGTAACATATGTAATAGAGGGGCACCGGTGTTTCAGTCTCCGTCAGTGCTCGAGGTCACTCAGAGGTGAAAAGGGTCTAAAGTGTCTTCCTGTGATGATTTGTGTTCATCAGCAGTCAGTTAGTGAGCAGCTGTGCAGCTCGTTCAGTACCATCTGTGTCCACCAGGGGGACTTTGTAACCCTGCTAGCTACCCATAACCTGCGTTCTGCGAGTCACCTCGCCCACGTCCTCTGATCACGTGTCGTTAACTGAGAACTCTTTTCAATCAAAGCAGAAACTCCACGAGCTTTATGTACCGAATAGTAAACCGCTGTTTGATTTAAAGGCACCATGGCGACCTCGTCCTGACGGAGGAAAGATAAGAAGAAGTGGTCTCAGTTTTTATTGATTAAAAAAATGTGCGTGCACTGTGGTGGTGGCGGCTGAACCGTCAGTCGGGACTCATGACAGCACGTCTCTACGTATTATACTGGTTTGTTGGTCAGCAGGCGACCTTTAAGATAAAAAAAAACTATTAAAAGTGTGTCTTATACCACACACGTTACGGTAACCCTGTTTCATAAGTCGTCTACGTAAAGAGAGGAAAGAATTAGGATTCAATTCTTTAAAATGTGGAACGATTCTGTAAATTAACTTTATGAACGACAGCTCAGCCGACTCAGGGTTTACTAGCTTGTTCAAATTGGCGCCTCATCGTTTGTGGGATGTTTTGAGGTCATGAAGGACGCTGACCGTTTGCTGAGCTGACAAGGACGCATTATAGGAACCTTTAAAATAGATCAGCCTCGAACACGTCAGGACGTACACGATCGTCAAATGCGCCCTTGGAAGGATGCAGACCCTGAAATGGGACGTATGAAGTTAGAACTGGAAGGGGATTAGCTTAGTTTAGCACGAAGCATGAGGCACCAGCTATCTTGACTATAAAGCCTCCATTCGTGCATCCATGTTTTCATGGACAAAATGAGTGGACTGAACCTTTAAACGTGGACCAATGAGACGGACTGAATGTGGCTTAAGGCCGTTAAAAGTTCCTGACTCGAGCCGCTTGGAGCTCCAAGGTTTGAGGTTCAGTTCTCACTTTTATTGTGAGCGGTAAACGTGTTACACACGTAGGATTTATGTCAGTAGGTGCTGCTGCAGGAACGAGCAACACACTCGTTACCTTTCCAAACACACACACACACACACACACACACACACACACACACACACACACACACACACACACACACACACACACACACACACACACACACACACACACTCCGTTTCTGGCACTCTGCTTCTGAACAGTCGTTGTCATTGTGTTGCTCTCTCTCTGTTTTCTCTCTCATTATTTTTCTCTCTGATGATCACAAACACTTTGATTCTGTGTGTGTGTGTGTGTGTTTCTGTGTGTGTGTGTGTGTTTCTGTGTGTGTGTGTGTTTCTGTGTGTGTGTGTGTGTGTGTGTGTGTGTGTGTACTTCTGATCATGCCGTGTTCTGTTAGAAAATCAAACGCTGTGTGGGCAAACATTTGAATGTGCAGGAGACAGGAGTGTGTGTTTTGGGCGTTTTTGACTATGATTTAAACACACACTCCTGAGGATGAAGGAGGATGACGATGGCGGGTCTCCAATGGTTAGAGGTCACGATGGCTGCAGCAGAGGGGGTGGGGGTTACGGGGTATGAGGGGGGGGTAGATGTGGCTGTGATCGGCTCCTTGGCTCGCTGAATGCCGCTGGTGGTTGCATAAGCGGTCTGGGATTTATTTGGCTGCAGCCTCCGGTCGTGGCTCTGATTCCACAGAGGGATGGAGCTGGTGGCTCAGAGAGTCAGTGGAGGGAGGGAGGAGGAAGGGGTGGGGCTGGATTTGTGGTCAGTTGAGAGGAACATGACGTATTTGGTGTGTGTTTTCAAAACGCTGCACCTGACAGCCTGTGTGAGGTGTAGCTGTGTGTGCAGGACGTCAACATTTCAATACTCACGTTTTGAAAACGATACAATCCGTGATATTAATCATTAATAGATTCAAAAAGTACATCGACATCGTGCCATGTAATGATGTCAGTAGCAGATGTTTAGTTGTTGTTCCAAATCAATGTAATGCCAACGTCACCTAAGGACTGATTCAGAGTTCTTTATCGGGCAGATGACGTCACCAACTCAGACAGATTTTCATTGTCAAACATGATGACTCGTGACCAGAGGTGCTGACAGGAAGTGACCAGATGTGCTGAAAGGAAGTGACCAAAGGCAGAAATGACCATATTCAAAGCACAGGTGCTGACAGGAAGTGACCAGGGGTGCTGACAGGAAGTGACCAGGGGTACTGACAGGAAAGGACCAGAGGCAGAGCACAACAGCTGTTCTTGAGAGTTCTAATCAACATCAAAACCATCCTAAATATCATCATCATCGTCATCATGAAGGTTGTAGGTGTTCATAAAGAGCTGGGTCTTTAGCTTTTTCTTAAAGGTGCAAAGGGACACTGCAGAATGAATGGAGTTTGGTAGTTTGTTCCACCACCGGGGGGCGACAGAGGAGAAGAGTGTAGTTAGAGACTGGGACAGACGCCTTTCATTGGCAGAGCGTAGTGGAAGGTGAAAGTGTTTGATTTGAATTAGAATGAAATCCAAGTTTAACATTGTGATGCAGTGACGGCCGTCGTCTGAGGAGAATGGAAGTCTTAAATAAATCCTTGTGGAGACATTTACAGACTTCAGACATCTCTAACACCCTGGGCCGTATTCATCTCTGTTTTTATCAGTACGTGTCTTCACAGATGTTGGGGAAGAATTGCTCGAGCTGTAAAGAGCTGCAGGATGACGTCTTTTTGAAGTTAGCATCGCGCTAACTCCCTCGACAAAACACAGACGGTTTATTTTGTGGGTTTTTGGATTATTGCCGACAATAAACTCTGTGGTGAAACAAAGTACATGACCTGTTTTGTTCATCAATAATATAATTCATAATCTTCACTAATGAACTCGACTTTAATCTTTTCTGTAATCGCAGTCAGAGGAAGTAAAAAGCTAACGTTAGGCTATAAAGAACAACACCGCGGTCTGCTGACTTCAATGTCACCACCACGAAGCTTCCAACCAGCGGATGAGTTTCCACGTACACCTTAATGACGTCTAATGTGACAATCTCTGCTGTCCTAGTTAGCTCGTTGTTAGCAACCGACTTCTGTAGGACGTGGAAAAAGCTTCTAAAATCCCGCAGACTTCGAGACAATGGAACCAGAAGTGCTTAAATGCTGATTCCTCTCCTCATCTCTGCAGCAGAGTGAGGACGTCCAGCTAAGACTTCCTGTTACATGAAATGGTAAATCTGACGACTCGAAAGTCTTTTACACGGCAGGTCACACCTACACATTCACACACTGATGGTAGAGGCCGCTGTGTGAAGAATCCATCAGTATTAACTCATCCATTCATACAAATTCATACGCTGCTGATAAAGCAGAGGGAGCAACTTGGGGTTAAGTGTCTTGCCCAAGGACACATCGGACATGTGTCTGCAGGAGCTGGAATCGAACCCCCGACCTTCCAGTTGAGAGACGACTCTACCACTGAGCCACAGCTGACCTCCCACTTTGTGTCTTTGCTAACAGTTAGATTAGCAGCAGAATACGGGATGTTAGCATCACGTTCATGCAGATATCTAGATATCTGTTTGCTGAGTTACAATCTTCACTTCTTTTGTTCTCCACATGAACCGTTTTCTTCTGTACAGGCGAGGCGCTGAAATACTTCATGATGATTACACTACAAACAGAAACCAGATAACCTCCCACCTGATGTGTATCTATACACAGAATCCAGATTATTCTTTGTTTATCGTAAAATAAGTGAAATGATCGGTAACCTGAGCTGAGCACGCTGCCTTTAACCCGTTAGTCACTGATGATGAGCGGTCATTTTTAAAGTTTGTAGATGTTCAACACAGACATGTGTGTAAAAGTTTTGGAAGGATGCATTACCACTAGGTCAGTTTCCCAGTATCATGCCAAAGCTCGACTATCTCCCCTCCCCCGTCCCCAGCTGTCCTCCACGCCAAACCGGGTCTTAGCACGGTGTATCGGACACGGTACTAATTGCCTCGTGTGAGTGCGCCCTACGTCATTGTGGTTTCTTAAGAACTCTGATCTATTGACTTTGTACAAACATGAAGTTCTTTTCGTTGTTTTTTACGATAACACCGTCTGCTGGCGTTGTAGTTCCAGCAGACGTTGAAGACAGAGAGCGTCCTAACGACTGATGCTTAGTTGAGTTTTTTTAATTGTGATGTCAGAAACAGGGATTATATAAATCTGTAACTATGACAACCACAGACCCATTCGGCTGATTCTCCAGTTAACACGGTCACTCTTTACACCGTCACACCGGTTAACCGTAACGTTCCTGTGAATTTCACACACACACACACACACACACACACACACACACACACACACACACACACGCTCACTCACCTGTAGTCTAGATAACCTGCACGTCTAAGTATTGTATTATTTTAGGACAGTGTGCTCGTCAAATCAGATTTCAGCCCTGCTGGGATTCTATCCAATCAGTGGCTCTGCAGTTGTTTCTACTGAGGCTGTGAGCTGTTTGTGAAATACAGCTGGCTGTGTTACGTCTATTATTATCAGCGAGCGAGAGAGAGAGAGAGAGAATGTGTGTGACGCAGCAGACACACATTTACCCTGATCTGTGACTCATGCTGAGTCTAAAGCTGTTTCTATATAAACACTGATGCAGCTCTGTGCATGGTTCACACACACACACACACACACACACACACACACACAGGTATTCAGAGGACATGATGCTTCACCATGTTTGTATAGCTTTTGCTTAGGGGGAGCTTGACTAATATGTTGAATTTCATGAATTCAGAAATGCTTTTTAGGTTCCCTTTTTGCAAATAAAAGCAGACATACGTAAGGGGGTTTAACCGGGGTGCTGGGGCTATAGCGCCCCCTAGCCCCTGTGTAGCGCCGTGCTTGTGTCTAACTCTAATATGTGTCTCTAGTCTGTCTACAAACCCCCCCAATTATGAGAAAAGTCCATCCTCTCCATCTTTTGCCTGCTCCACTTTTCAGAAAATGTGTGCTCAAACAGGCTGCGTGGAGATTTTCCCTTCATGACATCACAAAGGGCAGTAACCCCTCCTCCAGGTGGGTGAGAGGTTGTTATTAACACAAAAGGGGCACAGTGAGAAGCCAGTTAACCCCCGACATTGTCTCTACTGTTGTTAAGATCAGTGGAGCAAACAACCCCGTCAACTTGTCCTGAAGGCCCTGACACACCAAGGAGAGCGCTACTAGGACTGTCGGTGAGCGATTGTCACCCTAGTTTTTTGTGTCTGGCTCCGTCGCTACCTCTGTCGTTGAATCGGCGTCGGTCAGCGTAGGCGTGGTCGGTGAGAGGGATCTCTCTGATTGGCTGTTGGGAGGTTTCATTTTTCTCCTGCTCTCATCACAGGTTCAGGAAAGCCCCTTGAGCATACCGCTGTAGTATCCATTCTTTCACCCATTAGTGCAGTTTCTTCTTATGTGTCTCCTCCGCCTCTTCTTTTCTTTTTCCACGAAAAGACCAAGGGCTGACAACGCCAGCGCCATTTTCAACTTTTTATCAGACATTATTCTCCATTAGTAGGCTACCTATAACACGAGTGGTGACCGACAGCGGGGTGAAAATGGTCTTCTCGTATCATAACAACAGACTACCGCCGCCTACTGGCATGGAGAGTTATTTCCTCTCACACATCAGTAGAACGTACGTGGTGGTTGGCTGTCGGCTGTAGTCTCTGCTGTGTGTTCTAGTGCAACTTTATGTCCAAGACGTGAGGCGACATTCACTTACTCTGACTCTTGACTCTGTTTACACCTCTCTGCGTTCGTCTATGTGTGTGTGTTTGTGTGTATATGTGTGTGTTTGTGTGTGTATATGTGTTTGTGTGTGTGTATATGTGTGTGTTTGTGTGTGTATATGTGTTTGTGTGTGTGTGTTTGTGTGTGTGTGTGTGTGTGTTTGTGTGTGTGTGTGTGTGTGTGTGTGTGTGTGTGTGTGTGTGTGTGTGTGTGTGTGTGTGTGTGTGTGTGTGTGTGTATGTGTATGTGTATGTGTATGTGTGTGTTACATGTTCCTGAGGGCTTTTATTTAAGCCAGAGAGGGAAACAGTACATCCTCTATGCACTGCCATTTTTCACCTAAGCTGACTCACCCCTCCTCACCTTCTGGTGTCATCCTCCTGTCTGCTTCACACATACACAGACACACACACACACACACACAGACACACACACACACACAGACAGACACACACACACACACACACACACACACACACACACACACACACACACACACACACACACACACACACACACACACACACACATATAAAACACTCCCACAGAAAGCAGATAGTTCCTGTGGTGAGGATGACAAGGTACTCAAAGTCGTGTGTTGTTGTGTTTCTTTGATTGATAGCTGGTGGCTTTACACACTCGCTTCAGGTTCTTTGATTCTCGTCTTATGTTCATGTTGAAACAGCAGAGAGAGAGAGATTCTCGTCATTCACACAGATTTATGTTGTGTGTTTATTTGTGTTGTTGATGAAGAAGAGACTGTCAATATGGCCGCTGTCCAAATGCAAGCGAGCAGATTCATGAGTGTGTGCTTGGGGACGGAGAGGCTGCTTTCCAGCTCCTCGGGTTATGTAATGAGTGTGTGTGTGTCTCTGTGTGTCTGTGTGTGTGTGTGTGTGTGTGTGTGTGTGTGTGTGTGTGTGTGTGTGTGTGTGTGTGTGTGTGTGTGTTTTCAGTGCTTATATTTCTTCCACGTGTTCCTGGATCTATAGCACGGGTCAGGACTTGGCAGGTCTCGTTGCTCAGGAAGAAAAAATCACTAAGAATAATCACACTGCAGCAGGAAAAGGATCTGCTCAAAAGGACTGTTATCGGCTGTTTGTGTGTGTGTGTGTGTGTGTGTGTGTGTGTGTGTGTGTGTGTGTGTGTGTGTGTGTGTGACTCAGTTTACAGCCCTCCCTGGCATCCCCCCTCGGCAAGTAGCATTTAGAATTACTTGCGCCTTCACTGCAGATAATTAGCATTTTCAGAAACGATCTCGCTGCAGATCAGAGGAGACTGTGAGCTGCACCATCGACGACGCAAAGACCACACACACACACACACACACACACACACACACACACACACACACACTCCTGTGTACATGTCTGATCTGTGTGTCAGCATGTTCTCAGATGACGGGATGATGGACGCTCTGAACATATTCGTTCATATTCATATTCGCTCTCTTTTTATGTATTTGTTCTCGTGTCGTCACAGTATGAGGATTTTAAACTTCGATATGATTCTAGTAAAAATCAAACGATATCGAGAGCTGTTTGATACCACGGCAACAACAACAGAAGTCCTACACACCCAGTATTTGGTCATTTGTCAAAAGTAACAGAAGAACTGGAGCATGCTGTTTGAAAAGAACAAATACATCTCCACCACGTTCTCCACAGAGAGCACAGCGTGGACGGTCACTCAGCATGCAAGGAAATACAGCTCAACAGTGGATTTGATTATTCACGATGATGTCATAACCATCACAGGTAGAATGACCAAGAGTTGGTTTATGCTCCTGTAGGAGACACAGGTTTGTCTCTCTGTTTCAGCGCACTCTCATTGGCTGGAGGAAACACACCAGCTCCGCCCAGAAACGTGCCGAGTCAGCCAGAACAAAGCAGAACAGTAAAATCCAGTCAGAGGACAGAGTCTCTGCAGACACAGTCACCAGCACACATGTACAGAGGCCCAGAAGGGACGATGGAGCAACTTTACTTTAGGATCAGTCTGTATTTTATTTTGCTGGAACAAGCTGCTGACTCTATCTTTAGATGAAATCTCAAATGATTTGTTACAACAGCCCCCCCTACAGGTGAAACAGTGACAGACAAAAGAATAATAAAAGTGTGCACATTGTAAAAACCTGTTTTCTTCTGCACAGTCTCACCAGGTGTTAGCCGCTGCTGCTCTCGCCCTTCCTCAGCGTCTGCTCCCCAGTTTCTTCCTGCGGTCCTTCCCTGAATCCGTCCCCACAATGAGTTCCTCTCCGCTGGTGTCTCGAGCCAATATGGACATCCTGGACGAGCTGCAGCTGATCGCAGCCCAGAACCTGGAGAGGCTGGAGGTCAACAAGTACTACGAGGTGATCCGCGAGCTGGGCAAGGGCACCTACGGCAAGGTGGACCTGGTCATCCACAAGATCCGAGGTGAGGGGACGCACAGGGAAAACCTCAGATATAGAAACTAAACAATAAAAGAGGTTAACTCATTTGACTTTGGACCCTACAGGTACAAAAATGGCGCTGAAGTTCCTGAAGAAGAAGACGACCAAGCTGAAGTCGTTCCTGCGGGAGTACAGCATCTCGCTCTACCTGTCGCCCTGCCCGTTCATCATCAACATGTTCGGCATCGCCTTCGAGACCGACGAGTACTACGTGTTCGCTCAGGAGTACGCCCTGGCAGGAGACCTCTTCGATATCATTCCTCCCCAGGTGATCCCGCTGACCTCGCACTCTGCTTCGTCTTCTTTTGGATGTTAACGTCAGAGAAAAGAACAAAAACAGTCTCTTTACGTTCCTGAAAACTGAAAGTTAGACCAATCAGAGAGTAGTGTTCAGAGTCAGACCTCCTCTGCAGGTGTTTGACGTTTTTCTTTTTAAATGGCATTTAAAGGGAGTAAAAGTATTTCACCTCATCGACAGAGAGCTTCGTTTAAGCTTTCACCTCGGTGGTATGATCACAGAAAGATTCACATTTTCATCTGGAGGGATTTTCTACGAGCTTTTTGTGACCCGTACGGTTAACCTCTGGTTTCCCCTCCATTCCTTCAGGTGGGTCTACCTGAGGCGGTAGCAAAGCGCTGCGTGCACCAGGTGGCCATCGCCCTGGATTACCTGCACTGTAAGAAGCTGGTCCACAGAGACATCAAACCTGAGAACATCCTCATCTTCGACCGAGAGTGCCGCAAAGTCAAGCTGTCCGACTTCGGCATGACTCGCCGCGCCGGCTCACCGGTCAAACGGGTGAGTGACCCCTCTGTCCAGTTTCTCTGATTCTCACCTGTTTCCTCCACCTGGGCCTGATGAGGAAAACCTGTCATCCGGATTAGAATGAAATAAAACTATTTAGATGTAAAAAATACTCAGGTGATGTTTTATGAATTTGTTCTTCTTTTGTTTAAGTTATTTTTGGGCCTTTATTACTTTAGTGGATAGGAGAGCTGTAGAGAGGCAGGAAATATTTTATTGAAACGTCTGCGTCATGATGTCTCTGTAATTCAAATGTCGTTTTCTTCGACCCACTTCCTGGAGTCCTGCCCTCTGCTGGTCAAAGTCGTTACCTGATCCCTTTGCTGTTGTTAAAACTGTCGGTTTCCCTCTCCAGGTGAGCGGCACCATCCCCTACACGGCCCCCGAGCTCTGTGACGTTTCTCGCCACGAAGGTTTCTGCGTGGACTACAGCACGGACGTGTGGGCGTTCGGCGTGCTGCTCTTCTGCATGCTGACGGGAAACTTCCCCTGGGAGAAAGCTCTGCCGTCAGACTCCTTCTACCAGGAGTTCATCCGCTGGCAGAGGAGGCGGACCAACACGGTGCCATCGCAGTGGAGGCGCTTCACCGAGCAGGCGCTCCGCATGTTCCGCCGGCTGCTCTCCGTGGAGCAGGACCGCCGCTGCTCCGTAAAAGAAGTGTTCGGATACTTCAGCCACTCCTGGATGCTGGACGCCGAGAACAACAACAATAACCACGGCAACAGCAACAACCACGGCAACAGCAACACCAACAGCAACAGCAACAGTGGTGGCGTTGGGGAGAGGGTCGGCGGCGGCGGAGGAGGTGGAGGTGGAGGCGTACGGGGAGAGGTGGATGGTACGATCACGTCATCGTCGTCCGGCGAGGAAGACGAGGAGCTCCTTGTGGAGAGGATGAAGCAGCAGACTTTGTCCCCGCTCTCCCCCATGTCTCCTGTGGGGGTGGAGCGAGGAAGTGGAGTCGGGGCTAAAGGCGGGCTGATGGAGCCAGGCGGCGGCCATCATTTTGTGTCCGTCTCCACCAACAGCTCCGTGTCGTCCACCAACAGCTACGACCGAATGCCGAGAGAGAACGGATCGCCGGGCGGCCGCATGCTTGTGGCCACGCCCATCGAAATCTGTGTGTGAACGTTCATGACGTTCATGACGTCACAGACTCACCTGGACACACTTTTATACCTCTCTCTCTTCAACCGCAAAGATGTGCATGCACGAATAGAAACAGACGATGAGTTCAGAAAGGAAGAGCGCCGCGGAAGACGTTCCTGGAACAAACCAGGCGCCAGTCTAAAAAAAAACAAAAAAAAAACTTCCACACTTTGATTGCGATGTTTGAGAACAGACGAAATGTTTCCCATTACAGATTCTGTCACTAAATCCCTCCTGAACCAAGACCAAAATGTTTTTCTTAAAGCAATACTTCCAGCAAAAAAAGCAAGCGGAGACACGGAGGTGTTAGCATGTTAGCCGTGTGACCTCGTCAGGAAGGACGCTTTCTGAACGGCACCGACGGACACAGGATTTGTATTTTTGTCTCAAAGAAAACTCGAACAGTTCGAGGACCCTGTAAGATAAAAACACCCGAGCGGAGCTTTTCAGTGTTTCATGTGTAACAACGTGTGAGCGTGTTTGACATTCTGTTCGTAGGACACCACGCCCTACGGATTCTTTTCATTTTGAATTTTTTTATTTATTTGAATCTAAAAAGACTCAAATCTTTTTTTTCTGTTTTTTTATGTGAAGCAGTTTTTTTTCTTTGTTTTCTTTTTTTATCGTCTTGATTCCTGTCGTCTGATTGGCTGCTCATGTGGCTCCACATACTCCGTGCACGCCGTGGTCTGTCAGTGCCACGCCGCTGTCTGCTGCCACTCTAGTCATCGCTCCTGTTTCCACAGCGAGCGCCGCGGGCCCCGCTCACGCTAACCCTAACAGACTGAGTGGGACATGGCGCGTGCCGTCAAAACCGTGGCTGACAGGCCGCGGCGTGCAGAGTATGTGGAAATCAGGAGCTCAGATGTCTTTGTTCTTCGTCTCGACTTCTCGACTCAGAGACTTTTTGTAAACACGTTACGTTTGGTTCTGATTGATCCGAATTTCTTTGAACCTTTACGCCAAAAGTTCTGTTTGTATTTAATTTTAAAAAGAGAAAAAATAATCTTCACATTTTCAACTGAATCTCAAACAAACTAAAAAAAAAATCACCTTTTTAACCTGCATGACGAGTAGCTCAAAATGTACGAAAATATCGAAGCGGCTTCACGATAGAAAAAAAAAAACGTGAAAAAGGGACAAAAAGAAACGTAAAATGTTGTGATGTGGAGTTTTTATGCCGTAGCACAATTTCTTGCATTTTGTCCCCGAGTGAATATCGCCATGGTGAGACATCATGGAACTCGAAATCTGAACCGTTAACCGTTTTCACACGGCCGCTGTTCTCCTCTGACGTCACGGCGAGCGGCTCCACTCGACATCAAAGTGTGAACGAACAGGAATGGGTTAAATATAACGTCTTTTTAAAGACAATCCACTTGTAACCACACGGAGAATAATTATCTGGAGGGACGAGAGGGCAAACATCGTTTTAAAGAACAGATTTCAATGTGCAGAGATTTATGAGCGTTTTGCATTCACACGAGAAAATCTGCTGAATTAACAAAACAGAAAGCATGAAGTCTGAGTGACATCACCCGTCTCTTCCTGCAGGGGGGCGCTGGAGTCCCATCGATGGCGGTCTCCATGCTGGAAATGCTGTCTGAGCCTAACTTTCAGTCAACCTAAAGACAGGCTGAGAGCTGGAGCTGAGGTCCCCCTGTATAGAGGCTGTAGACCTCGAGGCAAACAACTGGGGTTGAATCCGACCTGTGGCTCTTTTCCCCGTTCTCACTCTCCCTGATTTCCATATTTTCTCGTGTGAATGCAAAACGCCTCCGTAGTGATGATCACATCTACAAAGATAAAGTGAAATCGTCTTGGTTTAAACGTTTTTTAAAACACGTCAGGACAACATGACTGTGAGTGTCACATCAGAGGAGGACGGCTGCTCGCTGAGCGCGGGGAATAACTTCTTTCTATTCAGTGTATTGTGTTTGTATCGCTGTTAACGTCGTGTACATTTGACCACATTCAGGAGCAGAAAAAAAAGCAAAGCATGAGGACACAAATGAGTGTGAGGATTCCTGACGTCAGACGAGAGCTCCGCTTCTAAACTGCCACTTTTAGTGAAATATCGTGGCCTCAATGTTTTTACTCTAAAGCTGAAAGTGATCTGTTCCTTTCTCTCATCCTGAAGAATTTGAAGAAAAAAAGCAGCTTTGGATCACGCACAGGAATGAGCGTTTAGTGACATAAATCTGCATGAACTCGTGTCGTGTAAACCCGTTTCTTCCGTCACAAGCCGTAGCTCGCTGTAGACGCCGTGTAGCTGCACACAACATGTCTCTTTATCCCATAGTCACACACACACACACACACTCACACACACACACGCCTGACAGAGGGTCACATCAACACAGCCAACGCTTACATAAACGGCGTGGAGCGCGCTCCTGGATCAACATGATAATGAATACATCTTGTGACAATCTCTGAGCTCATCAGGAGCTCCTGACTCAGAACAAAGGACTCACACACACTGTCCCACAGCTGTGTGTGTGTGTTTGTGTGTGTGTGCAAGTGTGTGTGTGTGTGTGTGTGTGTGTGAGTGTGTGTGTGTGTGTGTGTGTGTGTGTGTGTGTGTGTGTGTGTGTGTGAGGGGGGCGGTCACATGATGCATTAAGAGGAGAACACGCGGCCTGTTCATCACCTCATCGTTCAAACAACAATCCTTCTGCACATCCTCACAGTCGCCGAGGAGGGAGACTGATGTCCCCCCCCTCCCTCCCCCCCTCAACGAAATGTAATAAACAAGAACCAGCAAATTAATAATGAAGTGTCATCTGATAGTTTGACCCAGGAGTCCAGACAGTAAAGCTTGGTGTTGCAGGCTGTGCAGCACGCTTCAGATTGGATGCTAAACTTCAGAATTTGGAATCTTAAGGCATCTGAACGATAAAATATCTGTTATTTTATTCGTTGTTAGTCATGAAAAAAAATACCTAAACTTCATATAACTAACATCTGGTCTAGAAGCCATCTGTCACAGCTCAGGTTTTGATCTTGCAGCAGGAATTTAACAAACGCATCTGAATCGAACTCCAGATCACAAAAACTCTGCAACGTGAAAATGAAAATATAACGTCTGTAAAAAGATATTTTATTAAAATAGAAAAGAAGACACGTCACTCCACACTGACTGAGCCGCTCCGATAGACGGCTTCCACATATTGCACACCTGAACACATCTAGATCATTTCAGGGGGACTGCTGCGGGTATTCTCCTGACCTGTTCACACATGCTAACAGCAGGAGACTATCCCTGTCAGACAGTAGGAGGGGGGGGGGGGCGTGGTCTCCTGAGGTAAGGCCTGACGTAAAGTACGCACAGTAGTTGCAGACGAGGAAACAGAGTCCTCTATATGACGCTATAATGAGAATATTTGTCTTTGCATCAGTGCTACGTGTAGTTGAACAGAATCTCAATCTGAACTAAAGAGTGGAGAAGAACATACTGGAGAACAGGAAACATAATGCAGCAGGTTCATTAGAGCACGGAGATGGTAGAGGTGGCGTGCAGACAGTCTGTGGTCGTGCAGCGATCACAGGGAATAAACGTCACCACCCCCTCCCACTCGCTCCAGGTGAATTCTACTGATTATATCCTGCTGCGTTCTCTCATCAGCTCACTCTGACTTTCTGCAGAATAAATACGAGGAGGCTGCAGGAGAAACTCCGGCTGAAGAGAGAAACATTCAGCTGTTTGTGTTCACACATAATATCAGGACGTTTTCAGTAGGTGGGAAAGCAGCCTTACAAGAGGTGATTGGTCTCATTATGGATTTGTTTTGTGGGTTTCAGTGTGATGAAAGCTACTTCTTACTACTACTACTCCCGCCCCCCCCCCCCCAGCTCTGACGTGCCGTGTTGTTGTGGTGCAGCTCCGATGTCTCTCTGTCCGCTCACGTCTCACAGCCTCATCATGACTTTGGCGCAGTTTTAGTGAGTAGATGATCACAGCACTAGAACTCGTATCCGGTTCTGTCTTTGCAATACGACTGTCTTCCTGTAAACTGAGATGAAGTCAATAAAATAAAAACATTCTTGTTGGGACGCGTTCTTTGTCTGTTTCTTTTCTCCTGCAGGAGTGAGAGCTTGTCTGATTTTAGGGGTTCAAAACTATACTGAGAGTCAGGAGGAAGCAGTGTTCACATGTTTTCATCGATCTGGAAGAAGTGGGGGGGAGGGGGGGGGGGGGGGACTTCTCTCATCCAGAGTCTCCTGTAGACCCTCACGTAGACCATGACCACAGAGGTCCAGAGTCGTATCAGTTCGTTAGCAGAGGCAGCGAGTTCTGAGACAGCTGATGACGAGGACAGTGAGGTTCAGGAGAGGATGGAGGACGTCCCTGGATGGTAGGCGAGGCTTGTTTAATTTTAGACAAATAACCACGGTTTTTGAAATTTACGTTCTCCATATTTCCCAGCAATGCACTTCGAGGAGGTGGCTACGTTCATTTCATGCAGGTGATGCAGAGATGTGAGCAGGTTTGGGGTCATCCCGTCTTGAGTTGTCACCCGCATCATGCGAGAGTTCCCTGAACCTGCTGAAGCTTCTACAGGTTTCCAGCTCCCTCCCCTTGAATAAACATTGCTGGAGATCCATCATGCGCACAGCTGTGTCCATTCCACATGTTTTTTGTTAGGACAGGATGTTTCCCTACCACGTCAAAGAGTTTAATGCAACACAGTTTTGATTGGAAACTATAGCTGACATATTAGTTTTATACTTTTCAGGACTCTAAATCATAGATGTGCAGTCACAATTTAAAGGTCTGATGCAAGAAAAACTGCATGCAAACTCTTAACGATGTTTAACTTGCAAAAAAAACATTCATTGGCAATTAAGTCTATTGCATGTTCGACAGTGTGCACAAATCTTTAGATTGGTTATTGGATAGGACAGCTGTAGAGAGACAGGATATGTCCATGTCCATGCCCCCCTCCCCCCTCTGGACACACCCCTGGTCTCTGTAAATTTGGCCTTTTCTTTTTACCAGAAATATTACATTTAAGCCCCTCTCTGGAAGGGCTGGGTGTCTCTGTCTTTCTCGCTTCATGTCCTATTGTTTACGGTGAGAATGCAAACTCAGAGGGCAGAACACACACCACAGAGCTGTGGGAGTGTCACCCCACCTGGGGGAGGGGTTACTGCCCTTTGTGATGTCATGAAGGGAAAATCTCCTAACAGTCTGTTTGAGCACACATTTTCTGAAGTGGAGCAGACAAAAGACAGAGAGGATGGACTTTTCTCATCATTGGAGGGTTTGTACACATACTAGAAACACATGTTCGAGTTAGAGGAACATGGTGACGTGGATTTAATTTAATGTGTGACCTTTAAATAGATTGTTGATTTTATCTCCTAAAGACACAAATCTCAAACAGCAAACCACAATGTTGAACAAAATATTTATTTTGGGAAGTTACATCCTGACCTCTGCAGCTCAGAGAGGCGACCCAACAAAAAGCTTCCATGAAATAAAAAGAGCGTGAAAAAGAGGAAGCGGCGTTGGCAGCTCGAGTCCGAGTTCAACTTAAAGATCACTGGCGGCGAGGAGGAGCTGGAATGTGACGATCCGAGAGAAACCGCCTGAGACGAAAATATTGTCCGGTCGAAAACATAAGGAAATAAAAATCACTTTAAATCATTTGAAGATCTGAGATTCAGCCCTGAGATACACGCAGACACAAAATGACTCAAACTTTGAACAAAGACAAAATAAAAAAAAAACAGATTTCAATAAATCATTGCAGATTAATTCTCAGGCACTCACACAGCTGCTCGTGAAATCACTGCAACCACAAATAAAACAATAAAACATTTAAAATCATTAAACGATGGCACGACTTCAATGCATCTGAGAGTGTGTGTAGTACACATGTAACAGCTCATGCCCTAATCTCTGACAGCACCACACTGCCCCCACTGGCTGTGTGCAGAAGTGCACTCAGATGTTACAGCAACACTGATCATACTGAACAAACAGGAAGGCGGAGCGGGTCATTGACCAGCTCACCGGCGGCGATGAAGGTAATACTGCAGCTGGAGCGGAGTAGCACAAAGTTCTTTTGGAGGGGGGGGGGGGGGGGGGGGGGGGGAGTACATTCAAACACATGACTCAGTCCATTTCATCAGACAGGTGTGCAGGAGAATAAACCCACCCAAATATCAGGAGTCTAGGACTTTGAAATTTATCCTCTTAACAGATGTTACATGTATGTTGTCATACAACCCAAGAGTCTCCTCAATCACTAAATCATGTCCTTCACACTCTGTGAAACAAAGTCTGAAATGTTAAACAGAAGTTCTTCACGCCGCCTCTTTAACCAGACGTCAGAGGTCTTTCACCTTGAGCTGGGCCGTCAGTCAGTGCACCTTCAGGTGTTTCTGCTCTAAAGGTGTTATGTCTAATCTGTTGTCCTGTTGTTGTTGGTACCCCGTCCTGTCAGTGTGCTCTCTGAGCCGTCCAGTCTTTAAATTAAATAAACTGATTCTTCACCAATAACTTAAACACACACTCACACCTCTTTGACATCCGCTGAACAAACTGCAGGAATAAATAAAAACAAATACAGTTTATAGAAAATTAAATATCTTTGATTGTTATTCATATTTAATCCTGACATAAAAAAAAAATATATAAATAAAGAGATAACACAAACAAAGCATGTCACTGTGTGTGTGAGTGTTTCAGTTTTCAGGAGACTGGTGCAGTTAAGGTTCACGGTGTTAGCTGTCTGTCAGAAGATTCCAGGTCCACATGAGGCGAGGAGAGGAGACCCTGCAGGATGGAGAAGAGACCCTGCAGGATGGAGAAGAGACCCTGCAGGATGGAGAAGAGACCCTGCAGGATGGAGAAGAGACCCTGCAGGATGGAGAAGAGACCCTGCAGGATGGATAGGAGACCCTGCAGGATGGAGACCCTGCAGGATGGAGAGGAGACCCTGCAGGACGGCGAGGAGATCGTCTGGATAAAGAAACAGAAAAACAACTGATCTTTAGTCGACGAGTTGCAGACTGATTCAAACCCAGTTGGCTCCTACAGTTACGTCACTTAAAGTCCTTAAAGATTTTTAAAAAATCACGTTCCTGGTTTGAATATTATATTTTACTAAAACATCATCCGAGTATTTTTACATCATAATATCTGTAAACATTTCAAACATCTGGTGACTCATCCTGCACTAAGGGGCGGTAACTCATTTCTCCAACAATTAAAACGCTTTGTCCAAGCTCACGATACAAACATATCCTCCCAACGTTATGTCTCGCCCTCTATCCTGTGATTGGTTCTGTCCCGTTTTAGTTGGAAATACAGCAAAACTGAGTTAACAAACATTTTATAGCGACGACCACCTGCCTCAGCTGGAGTTAATAGTCAGAGTATCTGTGTGTGTGTGAGTGTGTCAGTGAGGTGTGGTCAGGATCATTGAGGTTTGTTATCTCGAGGTAGCAGATTGTTGCTCTCTCTGTGCTACAGCAGATTATTACAGAGCGTCATGTCACCTCATGAAGAGCTCAGCTGAAGTGAACATGTTGAGGATTTTAATGTTTTTTGTGACTTTATAGGAAATCTGCAGATTCTCTTTAGTGTTGATGTGTCGAGGTGGAGAAATATTCTCTGTAGCTTTCACAGATGCACTGATGCAAATGTTTAGAGATCTTCAGGAGGACCGTCTGTCAGTCTGCGGTGGTGCAGACAGTCTGTCAGTCTGCGGTGGTGCAGACAGTCTGTCAGTCTGCGGTGGTGCAGACAGTCTGTCAGTCTGCGGTGGTGCAGACAGTCTGTCAGTCTGCGGTGGTGCAGACAGTCTGTGGTGGTACGGTCAGTCTGTGAGTGTAGTTTCAACATTCCCTCCATGTTACATTAATATCCTCCCTGTTTATATCTTCATTATCAATGACTTGTATCATTACAAGTTTATCTTCATAAACTTGTTTAAGATTCAGTGTCTACAGAATATGAGTTCTGCAAACGTTCTATGAAAAGATTTAACTTTATAGTTTTCTCTTCATCACTGTGCAGTATAAATTAAACGCTACGTGTACTGACTGCTTTCTGTTTGAAGATTAGCGACGGGTACATTGACTGACCTCATGAGGCTTCTGTTAGTGCTGTCACCTGTCGTCACAGCGGGTCCCTGGAGGAGCTTTGAATGTCTTGTTCTGAAGAGGGACGAGGATCACAGATGGTCATTCAGTCAGGATACCTACATTTTCTGAACATTGTGTTCATGTTGCCTATTCAGGGACGTGTTTAAAGTCCAGGTGTGTGTGCTCACCTTGTGCTTTTTACACTTCATGGAGAAGTTTTCTTCAATGAGGATGCAGTCTGCAGAAAAAGAAGAGAACAAGAGGTGAAGACTGTGATTCATCCAGAAGGTTCCACCTCCCACACGAGCAGCTCGGCGGAAGAGAAAACGCCGACCGAACTTTACAAAAGAGTTATTTACAGACCGGAGATACACATATATTTATACACACACACACACACACACACACACACACGAACGAACAGCAGTAGCAGCAATGGTGTGTTCAGAATTTTATTATAAAAGCAAAGAGGTGAGAATCTAAAACTGGACAACAACAAAAAACTGTCAGAAATAAAGTTAAAAGAGCCAGTTCAAAACAGCATAGCAGACAATTTTATTGTGTGTGTGTGTGTGTGTGTGTGTGTGTCAGCAGCACTCACCTGACTGCAGAGCACACCTGTAGTGATAGTTGTTGGGACAGCCTTTGAAGAAACAGCCCAGTGTGGCTCCAGAGTGGTGACAGGCTGAACACGTCTGAAACACAGCAGGTCAGAGTCACATCATCTGGTCGTGTCTGCAGACTTGCGTCCAAGCAGCTGACTGTCGTGATGACTCTCCGTACAGGACACATCACTTCTGACGAGTTTTAATGCTCTACTATTTATTCAAAATCAGGGCAACAGTTTTAAAATGCTCTGAATTTATTTGTGCATTTAAAGAATAACACAACCACTACAGGAAACTGATTCACAGATGATCATCAGGACTCTTCTTAAGATGCTAAATGAACTTGAGCTTGAATAGCGTTGTCTAATCTTCTGACTACTCAAAGCTCTTTTACACCACATGTCACACCTACACATTCACACACTGATGGTAGAGGCTGCCGTGTAAAGAGTCCATCATTATTAACTCATCCATTCATACGCCGCTGACAAAGCAGGGGGAGCAACTTCAGGTTAAGTGTCTTGCCCAAGGACACATCGGACATGTGGCTGCAGGAGCTGGGTATCGAACCCCAGACCTTCCGGTTGAGAGACGACTGCCTTTTCCACTGAGCCACAGCCACCCATATAGAGTAAATTCAGAAATGTACAGAATCTGGGGGTCTGGACTGTCAGTGTGTGACCTGTTCTGGTTATCATTTGTAGTACATTTGTAGTCTGAGCTGTATTGACCAATCACGTAGCAGCAGGCTTTGGCGTAAACAGGTGAGAGCAGTCCGTGTGGACAACAACAAAAAGACGAAATGTTGACCACGCTAATGACATTCCAGCTCTGACTGATGGTATTCTGATGATTCACTGATCTCTACATGAAGCTGACAATCTGTTACCATTTAAACTGAGCCACACATCTGCTCTTTTAGATTTCCTGACTTCCTTGAAAGTATCAGAAGTGATCAATACGACCTTTTTAAAAAAGTAGTTTTCTCCTCTTGTTGAGGACAGACCGGGCAATGCTTGACCTTTGCCCTCATACTACACCATGATGGTATTTCATGTGAGAAAATCCTAAGAGCATCTTTCGGTTTTTCCGGTTCAGACCTCTAAAGCCTCTGTTGAATTTACAGTCTACTGAAAACATGTCTTACCGTCTCGTTCGCCGCCCTCACCGCCTCCTCCAGCCCGTACACTCGGCCCCTCACCAGGAACACTCCTGCAGACCAGATCCCACAGTCCTCATGGAGCCAGTACTCACAGGGCTCCAGGGGGAGCACAGGGGGGCTGTACCAGTCCTCCATGTCTGCACAGCCAGCAGCAGACCGTGCCCGCTTCGTCGCAGGGCTGCCCGTACTGTCCCCGGTCCAGCAGGGGCTCTTCAGGTGGGTGCTGAGGGGCCTCTGTGTGGAGGGACACTTCCTCCCCCGGCCCCTGACGTTGCAGGACGATGAGTCAGAGTCACTGGAGCCGTTCTCGTCCTCTTTGATGCTGGTCTTGGTTTTGGTTCCCAGCTGGTAGCCCTCTGGGTAGTAGGGTCCGTGGAGGTCACCCAGGTCCATGGTGTTGGCGGAGCGTCCACACAGGCAGCAGACAAGCGAGCGGCGGTGCTGTCCGTGCGTGGACGCCCGGCCCAGCAGCAGACAGGACGTGCTGGGGATGGCCGCAGAGATGAAGGAGGTGAGGTGAGACTTCTGCTTCCTGTGCTGCGGTTGGACCTGCTCAGGGTAGTTTATCACCGAGCAGAGCGACGGCGAGGACGGCTGACGCTCCACACGCACATATGGAGAGAAAGTGTCCACCCTCAGCTCCCTCCTCTCCTCCCTGAAGTTCACATACTTCAGTTTGATCTCGGGTTCTTTGGGAGCGAACAAGGAGGACGGGGAGAAGCTCGGTGTGTGTTGCTTCTTCCTCTTCCTCCGAGGAGTCTTAGCAGCCGGAGACGCTTTCTGACCTGCAGCTTTACCTCTGCCTTTCTTTGGCGATGGAGTTTTTGATGATGAAGGCGGAGGGCGTCCAGAGGGTTTTGTTGGAGATCTCGCCACGTGATTTCCTCCTGAGGGTTCAGGGGGAGAGAGAAGCTCCGCCTCCTTCTTTGTGTTTCTAAACCGAGGGCTGTGTGACTGTTTAGAGTTCTTGATGATTTCAGAATCAGAGGTAGACACTTTGCAGTTCTTACTGTTGACACTTTGACCTCTTTTCCTCGGACTGACAGCTTCTTTTGTTTTTCCAGAGAGAGAAACACTCGCTCTCCTTTTCTTCCGCCCTCCTGACACGCCGTCCGTCCTCTGAGCTAACTCGGAATCACTCACAGCTGATTGAGGTGTTTTTTTATTAGTGCGAATACATCCTGAAACTTCATACCTGTTGGAGTTTATGTTCATCACTATAGACTCTAAGCGCGTCCCTCTGCCGGAGCGCAGGGACACTTTCTTTCCTTTTAGCGTCCTCTGTAGTGTCTTTGTGTTCCCGTTAACGTGAGCGACAGTCTGAGGTTGATTTTCTGAATCGTCCTCCGTCAGGTCGATCATCTCCACCTTCTGTCTCGGTTTATTTTTATCACTTGACTCTAAACCTGTGGTACCCGCCCCCCCTGTCCTCAGGCCGTCCCTCACAGCCTCCTTCATCGTCTCCAGGTACGAGTTGTTTCCGCTGGGGGAGCAGGAGGCGTGAGGCATGACGAACACTTCTTCCACGCTCTCCGGCGAGGGAGACACCGGGTCCTCCAGAGTACTCCTGTAGTCCCCGTTCAGGTCTCTAACCCCCCCGCTGCCATGGACCACCGCCTGCTCCGATTCAGCCCCAGCTAATGGACCGGACCAGGTGTCTTTCCTACCGTTCTCCAGACCCCAACACGTCCTCTGCTCCTCCTCAACATGTTTATCCAAGTCCACGCCACAGGTTATGTCTCCGCCGTTAACCTCACGACTCCGCTGTGTGAGATAACCCCCCCCCTCCGTCCCTGCTCCCCCCTGAGCCTGAGACAAAGACTGAAGAAGAGTCTGAGCAGCGAGGTCCATCGGCCCCTCCCCCTGCTCCACGTAATGCTGGTTTAGTGTCTCCCCGGGTCCTTTCTCAGGGTCACAGGGGGGGTGGAGGGACAGCCTGCTGACGGGGGGGACGCTGAAGGAAAGGGAGTCGTGGGTGGAGTAGACATGAGACCTGCTCACGTAGGACAGGGTGACGGTGGTGTGGGAGAAGGCGTTGTCCGGTTGGATCTGATCCCCGGGTTGGAGCGTGATGCCTGAGGGGGGGGGGCTGCTGGTTGCTGAATTGTGGTACAGGGCGGGTCTCGAGACCCTCCGCAGGCTGTTGAGGGAGGCGGGGCTTAGGACACAGTCCTCTCCTCCCATTGTCAAGTCAATGACAGCGGGGAGGCTGGAGGTGGAGAGGTCCTGAGGCTGGAGGTCGTCCACGCTCCCCGGCGGCTCCTCCATAACAGCTGAGAAAGACGGAGACGAGAAGTTCATATTTATAACTCACAACATCCTGTGTGGGAAGACGCTTTTTATATTTAACCCTCTACTACCCACAGTGCATCAGGTCCATATTTCATAACAACTCCCTGCAGCTGCTGTCAGGTTCAAATCATTCCCAGAACACAGTAAATAAACTCTGAGCTTCATATGATCGATTCTTGATGACGTCAACAACCAGGACCAGAAGAAATCATTCTGAGACCCGAGTTCTTCCTTCTACAGTTTTAACTCAGTTTGAGTCGAGATGTCAAAATGTTTAATATCCAACTTTGATTTCAAAATGATACAATCTCTATTTCTCATAATGGATGGTATCTAAAAGTATCAAAGCTAAAAAAAACAAAAAAAAACGACATCTTCAGATGCTTGCTTTACCGAAAACCTTTTTACTGCAAATCTACAAATGCCTCTGCAGGGGAAGCGTTCCTGTCCTTATTTTAATGAAGAAGTCTTGAGAGTGGGTTGTAAAACAGATCCAGTGTGCACCTCTGATGTCTTCATTTAAAAAAAAAGCCATGACATAGATCCCATAATGCACAACAGCCAGGGTTATCAAGAGTCCAGTATTTTGAACTTCAGTACGATACTACTACAAATCGAACCATATCAATCAATACCTGTTGGATACCATGGCAACAAGAATAGAAGTCAGAGACGCCAAAAACTGAAAATGTTCCTGCAGATGGTCTCAATTGCACAAATACGTGCAAAGGGTTTCTCTGTCTCTCTCTCGTGTAGCTTTGGTTAGAAAAACACTAGTACAGTTTCTGTACTTTCTCTTACTAATGATGGTTTAAATAACAGACTATCATTATAAAACATATATTGAAAAGAGTCGACGTTTTGACCACCTCACAGCGGGACTAACCGGCCGTCTTACACCGCTTTCAGGAAGCAGCGAAGAGTCTGTAAACTTTTCGAGTGTTTGTGAATTCCTTCACAGAGATTCTGTCTTTTTCTCACTCACACGGATCCCGACACGACCTCCTCCTCCATCTGTTCTGTTGGTTGGTATAACTTTGCTGTGAGGGATTTTGAGTAGCGAGGGGACAGAATCTGATCCGATGTCGGCATCAGGTCCGATATTGACGTAATTTACGTATCGGATATCGGACCACGTCACCTCTGTGCACTTTTAAACATTCTGTGCTCGCACAGTCTCACTCTGAAGATGTTTAGACTGAACTATAAGAAGTGTCTACATCACCGTCTCCATGACGACATGTTCAATACAACCGTTACACTAAAGGTTAAAAGATTTAATTTGAAAAGCTCACAGTTGCTGTTTCCTGTTTGTATGTGAAGGCAGCAGAAAGTTCAGAAACACTTAATTATCAATATTCTAATTTAAAGAGTGGATTTTTTAACAAAGCAGAAACTATGGAGCAGACTTTAACAAGTTTCTGCACTTTGCCTCAACTTTTGTTTAAGGTAATGTTGTAAAACTTCAATAAAAAGAAGTTAAAACCACAAATGTTCATCTTTCAGCTGACGTCACGTTAGCTTGACATTAGCTAAAAAGCTTGAATTTAATTAACGGTAGAGAACATGGCAGCCATTAATGACAATTACATAATTAATCTAATCACAAATTAATATTTTATTAATTAATATGATTGATATCCGCGGATACAATTATCCAGACACCCGACTGACCTTTCACCCCCGCCGCTGTCAGGTCAGCGTTGCTATGAGAGTTAGCTTAGCCGCAGCTAACGCTCGGCAGCGAGGCCCTGGACGCAGAGCTCCGTTCACAATCCGTCACATTTAATGGATTTGATTAAAGACAGACAGTTAAAGGCCACACGGTGAGGATTTATGACTTTATCTCATTAACAAGTATTTACTTTTATTTCGGCGACATCTGCTTTGTGGAGAAGCTTTTTAATTTGATAAAATAACAACTTTTAGAGCTCAAAGGATCCAAACTGCTCAATAACTTTGATGAAATCAAAACGCTCAAATCAGTCAGTAAATATAACATCTTTATCTGAAGGGTGTTATTTAATGGATTTAATGGATTCCGAATGTAAGAGTGGGTCTAAACTATTTGTAGAAGTGTATTTATTTCTTCTTAGAGTCACAGATTTAACGGTAATTAAGGTTTTATTAAATCGTGGATAACTTTCATGGAGTTTGGCAACACGTTCTTTCCATTAACATGAACGGGAGGCATCAGGGCAAGGCCCGGCTGGATGAAACAAAGAGGTAATGCGCCGAAACTTACCGGGACCGGAGAGACCGCGGCGTGTTTAACCGTCCAGAGGTGAGTGTGTCCCGGCCTGCATCTCCTCCAACAGCCCGTCACCTCTGTTAAAATCTAAAACACCACAGAGACAGACAGGAGACACAAACATTTAATAAAGATCTACACACTTTCCCGGAACACACTACTCTGATGGCAACAGCGTCACTTTCACAGCGATGTAATCTCTCACATCCGGCTGAGCCTTCACAATAAAACATTCAGGTTACGCTTTCATCGTTTCCTTTTCCCTTCTTTATTTCAAAGTTAAATTATGTAGAAAAGACAACTAGTTACATTAAATTAAGATTTTTTTGGGAAAAAAGCACATTTCGAGTTATAATTCTTAGAATGAAAAAAAAAATGTTGTCGAGAAAGAAGTGAAGATAATTACACAAAGTCAAAAAAATGAGATAAAGAGGTTTTAAGTTATGAAATAAAAAGTCAAACTATTAGATGAAAAGGTTGATATTATGAGATAGAAAGTCTAAAATGTTAAATAGATATCAAAATTATAAAATAAAGCGTTGAAATTATGAGATTTAAACATGACATTTTGAGATCAAAATAAAAAAACAAGTGAAAAAGTAATAATGAGATCTCAAACTAGACTTGAACCCTGTTCTTCTCTACACGACTCTCTCAGGTCTGCCATGTATGTTATAATATGTTTTGATATTATTTTCTCTCCGGTCTGCTTCCTTCAGACTGTTTGACCTCCATCCGTCAGAAGAGAACGAGGACTTATCATCTTCAGTCTCAGGACATTTTCTTACCACCTGTTCCAAACGTCAGAACTGAACTCCCTTTACTCTGAACCAATCACAACAAGAGCTGAGACTCAACGAGCTGCTCTGATTGGACTTTAAATGGCTTGGAGGCGGACACATCTGGCTGCAGATGTTCTCCCTGTTTTGTTTGTGGATGAAACATTTGCTGTTTAAATTTGTTGTTTGTGTATTCTAAGTTCTAAGTGTCTAATAATGACTCAACATTTAAGAGACCTTTTCAAATTAAAAGTTGAATAAGCACACGTGTGGATGTTGTAATTCAGACGACGTGATGACGTAGGTGACGTTGCTGAATACAGATATTAATGTTTAGATGTTAGCATGAAGGCAGCTCAAAGAGAAAACTACAAACAGTCAGATTACAAACCGGGTGGACAAGTTTACTGTTCATCACTTCCGGTTGTGTGTGATCCCACTGTGGGTAACTTGACGGGTCACTCTGAGCAGCAGCTGTCACTCAGCTGTGGAGCAGAAAGGCATCATGGGAGATAAGTGGTCGAACCTGCTGCGGTCCAATTAAAGGACCTCAGAGATTAAAACCTTCTGACAGTTATTAATTAATTAAGCAAATTAAAATATCAAATATCAAGTGTTTCACAATGCAGGGCAAACCTACACATTCACACACTGATGGTAGAGGCTGGTGGGTAAAGAGTCCATCAGTATCAACATCGGACATGTTGCTGCAGGAGCTGGGAATCGAACCCTTGTTCTTCTGGTTGAGAGACGACTTTACTACTGAGTCAAAGCCGCCTTATAGCAGGGCAACAAGTGTGAGTGCTCTTCAGACGGGGCCCCCTTAGGGAGGCTTCTTACTGTCAATACTTTCCACATTCTTGGGCTACTTTGGATTTAAAGTTTGTCGGCCCTCGGGGGCCCCAAGCAGCGCCTCTGACAGAGAGGAATTCTTAAAATATATTTATATAAAATGTTGATTTTAATAGTAATTGTATTTAAAAGTCATAATGTTGGCCACTGAGATGCGCTTTAAAAGACGGGTTTCTTCTACGCACAAAATAAAAAACTTTTTAAAATAAAAGTATTTTCTTTTTTTGACAGATTTGTGTTCATGTTAAAAAGTATCTTGTTAAGAAGTTAAAGTTGTACCTGTTTTTTTAAACTCAAAGATTAGTTTTGTTTTTCCTTCGCTGCATGCTTCTCTGAATCCTCGGATCCATTAGAGATGTTTTATACCTGCATCCAGTTTATCTGTGACATCAATCTTTGGATTCTGTGAATCATGGAGCACAGTCTGTATCAATGTTTGAAGCCTAAGTGATGTCACCCGTCTGTTCCTGCAGGGGGCGCTGGAGTCCAGAATCGATGGCAGTCTCCATGCTGGAAATACTGTCTCAGCCTAACTTTCAGTCAACTTAACGACAAGCTGAGAGCTGGAGCTGAGGTGGGTTTTAAACCTCCTGACAAACTGTTACACCGCGCCCACCTGTCAATTATGTCAGCTACACGCCTTATTGTGAATAACTCTTATCCTTCATCAAATCAAAACGGATGAGTCATGAAAACATTCACACCCCGTACAGTGTGTGTCGATCGAGACACGAGCTAATCAGACCTATTTGTTTTTTTGAACCAGGCTGTAAACATGTTTATCTCTGCTGTAAAAACAGGCTTTTAGAATGGGTGTGTATGTGACTTCCTGTGCTTCTGCAGCCAGCCTCTAGTGGACACTCGAGGAACTGCAGGATTTTACACTTCAGCATCTGCTTCAGTTTTCAACACCTGAGGTTGCTGCTTGGTTTTAACCAATCAGAAAGCTCTTGATGAACTTTGATTTTACAGCCGTTTGTAAATGTTCGTTAGCTGCTGTGGTTGAGTGAGAAGTGTTTCAGTTTAAATATCACCTCAAGAGAGCCTCTAATATGTCAGGTCATTATATTTCACCTCCTCTCTGTGATTTTAGCAGATTTGTATTTTCATCCCGTGTGTATCGCTCTCATGATCCTCATATTTGAGTCACTCTTGTTTTTTCCTCTGTGAAGCTCAAAATAAATCTGTGACAAACACAACTAAGGGTGCAAAAATATTTATTGCTAATAAACTTGTTGTCAGTTGGTGTATATTTGCTTTATATTTACAATAATAGAGTACAGAGGAATGGGAATGTGAAAGAAAAGATCCCAACCGCTTCAATAAATACAAAGGGACTGAACAGACTACAGCTCCACCCCTCCTCCTCATTGGCTCCGCCCACGACTGCAGCGAGAGAAAACAAACACACTCGATATAAACTTTCTTATATATAAAATTAAATTAGAATCAGTGAACGCGTCCGTGCCGGTCTCAGATGGATCCGAGAACCTTCCGGGTGTTAGTGTGGGAGTCGGGCGATGGAGGAACATGGCGGCTGTTTGTTCCCGATGCAGACGAGCTCGTTTCTCTCTGCCGCCTGTGCTGCAGGTTATCGGAGCATCGGAGCGCTAACGTGCACGCCTGAACGCCACGCTGGCTCCTGTAGGGTCAGTATGAAGTGTCATCGTAACATTCCTGCCTTTGGCTAGCAACAGTCTAGAGTTAAAACAGTAGCTTACACAGTCAGAGTTTAAAATCAGAATATTTACAGTAAGACAAAACGTCACAGTTAACTGAAGTGCATGGAATGCAAACATCTAGAAATTCAAACTTCATCTTCTCAGTAACATACGATGTGTTTGTGACCAGTGTGTAGTGTTTCTAAATGAGTCAGTACAGAGCTAAAATATAAGGTGGCCTTGAACATGCAGGCGGACTTGAAGCGTCGCTGTCAGAACTCCTTGGTGTCTTTGTTGTCGAACAGGTGGAGTCTCTGCTCGGCCGTCAGCCCCTCCTTCAGACTCTGCGGGGAGAGAAAACACATCAACAACCTGGGACAAACACACGCTCCTCTCTGCACAGATGTTCCTGTGTCTGAACATCTGTCCTCCTCACCATGTGATGACATGCTCCGCCCCCTCTCACCACAAACAGCTGATTACACCCTGTGAGCTGTGGAGCCCCGAAACCAAGGAGAGGCAGAGAAAAGGCGAGTGAGAAATGTAACTACGGTAAACTCTGTAGTATCAGGAGCTGTTTCATTCTCAGCCTGTGTTTGAGTCTCTCAGAGGTGAAAAAGGTTTAAAGTGTCGTCCTGTGATGATTTGTGTTCATCAGCGGTCAGTCTCGTTCAGTACCATCTGTGTCCACCAGGTAGAGTTTGTAACCCTGCTAGCTACCTGCTAGTCGAGCTCTCTGCCTGCGCACACATCAAGTTTCTTTCTCTGATAAATCATTTTTTTAGATGTAGTCTGAGTCGTTATTTGATAGGACGGGGGATACAGTGGGACATTAGGGAGAGAGAAAAGAGAGAGGGGGAGTGACAGCAAGAAAGACTCTGCGGGTCGGACTTGAACCCGGGCGGTCCACTTGGAGGACTACAGCCTCTGTACATGACCTATCTGCACGGCTATGATTTATTAGGTAGTAATATTAAACACAAGTCTAATCTTCTTATAGGAGTGATATGCAACTCAAAACATAGAGAGCTGTCTCCCCCCCTCCCTCTCTAGAGTCGATGCTCACTCAGGTTGCCATGTGGTGGACACTGAAGCTTCAGTGTTTATCCAGCTCTGCATCGGTCTGTAAACCTTTCTGCGTTCTAACCTCTCTCCATTTTTCAAAAGCATCTCCAATATTGATCCTAGTTTGAGCACGTTTCTGCTCGTGGAGCTTATTAGAAACATGCAGAGGCTTTTTAGGTCGGGTACAATCACTTCTATCTGGACCAGTTCTCTTGCCCGCTTCCATCGCTGCAACACCTGTTGGTTTGACCTGATAACTGCTCTCACATCTGGCAAACTGAGGGGCGTCCAAAACGGCCATGTGGGGGTGCCTTAAAACCGCCTACCTTCTCTGGTCCAAACAAATCCAGAGCATTCAGGAGCAGAATCTAAAGTTAGAAGGAGGACATACTGGCTGCTGCATTGTTGTCAGAGAAGCCAGCACTTCAACATAACATGTTTCCTTAATGTCTGATCATAGAGTAAGGTCACTTTATCATTTCACTCACTACACATCTCACTGATTGGACCTTTAAAACATGAATTACTGCAGTACCCATTTTAAACACTAGGTGTCAGAGTTACAGATTGCTTCTTTGATGTTTGTTCAGGGATAAAAGAATATATTAAAATTTAAAACAGCTTGATGTCTTTAGTCTAAAGTAATGTTTCTGTAGTTAAATTTTTACTCCTCTGATCTTTGAATATTTATCTTTCCTGTTTTGGGGGCTCCACAGTTACAAACTGAACATGAAATGACAAACAAAATTATTATTGATTAAATGTTATAAACCCAGTCACACTCGTCATTCATCCTTCACCCTCATGCATCAGTCAGCTGGAGCTCTAAGGAGATTAATGATGAGTGCTTTCAAAGGTGGAGGACGGGAGGAGGAGCTTAAACCTGCAGAAGTGCGTTTACCTAAAGGAGGAGGGGGAGGGGCCTAGAGGTCGTCCCAGGGCATGTCCCGAGTCACAGACTGAGGACAGAAACACACCAACACGTGTGTGTGTTAGACTTGATCACAGTGTGGCACTCGGCTGTGATGGAGGAAAAAACACACACACACAGCTGTGCAGGAATGCTGATGATGCAACATGCAACTCTGCAGGAGACCAGCAGGGGGCGGTCAGTCCCCTCTGTGTGTGTGTGTGAGTATGAGTGAGCTGAAACAGGTCTGCTGTGTGGTCGGAACAGTGTGATGATGTCAGCAGGATGGAGACGGATCAGGACTCACCTTTGACCTCATGGTTCTCTCCGAGCGTTTGGCCGCTGCAGCCGCCATCTTCAGGATGTCGGGGTTACTTTTGGACTTCATGATGTCTGAGAGGGAAAACGTGTCGGAGGTTAGATGAAGGCAGGGAGGAGAACTCGGGTCATCATAGAGATTTAAAAACACTCAAAGAAGTGACGTCAGGATAAATAAAAACATCAGTGTGGATACTGAAGGAGATCTTCATTTATTACGTCATAATTTAGTCTGTTTGGCACCGTGCAGCAGTTTAAGACTGACGGAGTGAAAACCAGCTGCAGACCTTTCAAATGAAAACAGCTTTTTATTAATTTATGATTTGGTTGTAGGTTTGCTGAGCGTGGCTAACGTTAGCATTGCTAACACCGGCAGCCTTCAGTCCTCCCTGCCGGAGCTGAACCCGACAGCAGAGATCAAACTTCATCTCCAGTTTAAAGATCAAAGTACTGACTGACTGCACCGCGCTACAGGACACCATTCTTACACTGTCCTGTTGTTTACCTCGGGTCCCCCTTGGTGCGCTCGATGAAGTTCAGCGTGAAAGCAAACCGAACCAAACAAAAAATGTAACAATGAGAACTTCACCGCTCAATCAGCGAGTCCACCGGCCTTCAAAGGTGAAAGAGACCCGAGAAGGTTTGATGACCTGAACCTATATGTCGCTTCGTACCGTATCCTCCTCGCTCCACCTCCTCCAGCGTCGGCTCCCCGAGCGCCTCGTGAGCGAGCTGCAGCTGGTCTCGGAGCCGGCCCAGGTCCCGCTCCGCTTTGGCCTTGACGATACTCAGCTCCGTGTAGATGTCCTTGTATTTATCTGTGGCGTACTTCTTGTCCTGGGAACACACAGCGTTAGTCAGATGGGACAGAGTCGACTTCTGATTGGACGATATAAACGGGACATAAGTGATGATGTCATGAGGAGAAACAGACGCACTCTTTGGGCAGCCTGGAGCTCGTCTTTCAGGGAGTTGATTTCCTGCTTCAGGTACTGAACCTCTGACTCCTTCACCCGCAGCATCACCTGGAGGAGGAGAGGAGAACACGATGAGAGGAAGCAGAGGACGAGGAGATCTTTACCTCCTTCACCTCTCTAGTTACCTCCTTGGTAACTAGAGTTTACAAGTTTCTGCAGCAGATAAAAACTATGAAACATCTTCACACATGAAAACAGAAAAACGAAACAATTCTTTCTACTTTCATCTTTCAGGGAAAAATTCTTGCAGATTTTTGCATTTTTCAGTAACTGCCAATTTCCACTTATTGTGTTGTACAGATTCTTTTCAGGAAATGACATCACGATAAAGAAAACCACATCAGAGACCGGAGGACCATCCCTCATGCATTCTGCTGAGCGTTTAAATCTTCACAACATCAGTCTTTACTTCATGACTTAGATCATACAAAGGTTTGACTGTGAGCCTGACCTCTAACTCGTACAGCTCTTTGCCCTGGATCGTGGCGTTCGAGTCTCCGCCTCCATCCTCTGATGTCATCGAACGCATCTTTGTGATCTCTGCAGCCAGACGGTTGTTCAGCTCCTAAAAACACAAGAAGAAGTTTAGAACAATAACAGGATCCCAGTGTAAATATTCAAACACAGATGTGTTGTGTGTATAAACACGTGTGTATTAACGTGTGTGTGTGTATTAACGTGTGTGCGTGTATTAATGTGCGTGTGTGTATTAACGTGTGTGTATGTGTGTGTGTGTGTGTGTGTGTGTGTGTGTGTGTGTGTGTGTGTGTGTGTGTGTGTGTGTGTGTGTGTGTGTACCTGGTTGTGTGCGTTGAGCTCCTGGTTCTCTCGCTGACACTGTCTGAGGGCTTGACGCTCGGCCTCCAGCGCCTGAGCCAGGTGAGCGTTTTCTAGACACTTCTGTGAGTACTGCTCCGACAAGACCTCGATCTCCCGGTGGAACGAACACAACTCCTCCCTGAAACACAAAAACACAACACAACGATGAGAGAGAGAGAGAACAACACAATGCTGAAAGAGAACAACACAACGATGAGAGAGAACACAACAAGGAGAGAGAGAGAGAACAACATGATGAGAGAGAACAACAACGATGAGAGAGAACAACACGATGAGAGAGAACAACACGATGAGAGAGAACAACAACGATGAGAGAGAACAACAACGATGAGAGAGAACAACAACGATGAGAGAGAACAACACGATGAGAGAGAGAACAACACAACGATGAGAGAGAGAGAACAACACTATGAGAGAGAGAACAACAACGATGAGAGAGAACACGATGAGAGAGAACAACACGATGAGAGAGAGAACAACACAACGATGAGAGAGAGAGAACAACACTATGAGAGAGAGAACAACAACGATGAGAGAGAACAACACGATGAGAGAGAACAACACGATGAGAGAGAGAAAACACAACAATGAGAGAGAGAGAACAACACAACGATGAGAGAGAACAACAAAACGATGAGAGAGAACAACACAACGTTGAGAGAGAGAGAACACAACGATGAGAGAGAGAACACAACGATGAGAGAGAGAGAGAACAATAACGATGAGCGAGAGAGAGAGAACAACAACAATGAGAGAGAACAACAACAATGAGAGAGAACAACAATGATGACAGAGAGAACATCAACGATGAGAAAGAGAGAACAACACAACGATGAGACAGAACAGCAACGATGAGCGAGAGAGAGAGAGAGAGAACGCAGCTGGATGAGAACAGATCACGACGTCACCCGGACTAAAACTGCCACGTGTTCTCCGTCAGTATCTCTGGGAGCAGCTCGTCATCCTTCAGTGAACGAGTCTCTCTGTCAGTCTAATGAAAAGCTTCTTGATTTACCGCCTTCACCTGCTCTGATGTCAGCAGGTTCACAGGTTCATTTTGCAGCAGACAGGTGAGAGTGAAGGACTCAACACGTCTCAGCAGGTCGTCAGAGCGAGAGAGAGAGAGAGAGACAGCTGCTCCGTCCGTCTCATTAAATCAAACATTATCACCTGGACTCATCACGGCCTCTGGAGTGCGGAGGGAAGGTTTTTAATCTGGAGTCTTAAGAGCACACATTGAACCCTTAGTTAGACCTGTTTTCTTGCTGTTGATGTTTGTGAACATTAAGCCATCAAGCGTCACTGCAGAGCGAGCAAACTGGACTTCCTGTCAGAGAACCCGCTGTGTGGACCCGCCTTTGAGACAGTAGAATCGCTTTATGTGAAGAAAAAGGTCAAAGTTCAAACTCACTCGTGCAGCCTGCGGATCTCCTCGATGTCTGCATTTTCGTTGTTGCTGTTGGCCTTGCGAGCTTTGTCCAGCTCCTTCACCAGCTCTGAGCGGTGGGCGTTTTTCATCGCCTCGATCGCTGAAGAGACAAAAAAACAGCTTCAACACGTCTGTGCAAAAACTTCATAACCTGTGTTATTAAAAAAAGTCAACATGATGATGCAGTCCTGAGGAAACGATCACAGTATCAAGAGATCATAATCCTGAGAAGAATTGGAAAGGGGCGTCTGTTGCCTAGTGGTTAGTGTGAGCGCCCCATGTACAGAGGCTGATTGGTTTGAGTTCCTCTCAGTTTATATATTTGTGGTTTTATTTGGGTGATTCCTTAACCCTGTCCTGCCTGCTGCTTTCTGACCTCTCCTGACACGTCTCTGCTCATGTCCTCCTTATCTGGATTTGATTTTATGTGAGAATAAAAATACATTTTGTGGTTTTCTGTGACGTACCAGCGATAGTAGCTGCAGTCTCCTCTGCCAGCAGCCTCTCCTTCTCCTCGTGCAGGTTCTCCAGCTCCCTCTGGTGTTTCCTCTGCAGCTCGTCAATCACCTTCTGATGGGACTCCTCCATCGCTGCAAAGCCTCGCTCACAGGTGGCCTGTCAGAGAGGAAACACGGCGCACGTGTGAGTTCACGGCTCGCCTGGAGACGGTCCAGAAGGGTCTCCTGAGCAGGAAGAACCTCCTGGACTCTGCAGTGTAAGCTGGTGCAAATCATTTATATCCAGCAAAGACATGACAAGCTGCAGCCTGTTAGCCACGAGCGAGCGAGTCGAGTCTGTGAGTACGAGAAGGTTAAAGGAGAGAAGGAAACACTGAAGGAAACACTGAAGGAAGCAGAGATGATGAGAGGAGGGAGTGGAAGAGAGCCTGTTCACTGATTCGGGTTTAATGTGCAGAAAAGTATCACATCCTGAGAAATGAAGCCAACAGCTAAAGTACAAAAAACTGCAGTTCCTCCAGTGTCCACTAGAGTCTGTCTCATGCAATGAGTCAGTCCTCATAGAGCCCCATGCTAAAATGTCCAACTTTACAGCAGAAATAAACACGTTTACAGCCTGGTACAAAAACAGTTTGGGTCTCTAATGAGCTCAAATCTCACCTGTTTACATTATATTGAGGAATAAAGTGATGTAGAATTAGTGGGCGTGGCCTCTTTGAGTGTCACATGGGAGTTGCGAGCTGTCCCCTCAGCTAATTCAGTCTCTGACCTTTAACCTCTGGGCCGTGTTTGTGCTGTTGGAGCCCTTTAGAGATTTGTTCATGTAAATATCAGACTAATAGCAACGATAAGCAGCTAATCTGAGTCAGCTTCCTGGACTGTTAGCTCGCTAACTGTTTGTCAAACACTGGCTTACTTGTGGTGTATTGGAGCTAGGAATTAATAAGCAAGGTTTAGCTACGATAACTTGGTGTTTGCTCATCTCATTACTCATTATTTTTACAGAAAAGCAAGATGGCGACAGCTAAGATAGCTGAACTTTACGGCCTCAGAAGTGCCGACCTCAAAATCCGTTTGAGACGTTTTCCAGTATGTTTACACAAACAGTTAAAGGAGATCTATTCATGGTCCATATTTGAATATTTGAATATTTTATTGACGCCAGTATCAGATAAATAAGTGACACAGTAGGTGTTCAAGACTGACATCATTAAAGCTGACATAACATGCTCAGAACACAGAGTCCACTTTGGGGTCAAATTGAGATTGTAAACATGCGACGGTAAATCGACCCCCAACTACATTATGTAGACGTGTTAGTCCCACTTTGAGAAACTCAACCTCGTACGATGTCAGTCGGGCGAACATGTTTACATGGGTTTTAAAGGTCCAGTTTTAGTTGCACTGACTCAAACAATCCTCGCTCTCTGACTGCGTGTAAGCGACTGTGGCTGCTCTCTATATTTAAACACATGCTGTTTAGCAGCGGCCTCAGTCTGCACCTAATGTGCAAATCCTCATCAGCCTCGGGGGCCAAATCTGTGCTGGAATGTCGGGTTAAGCTAATAGGTTAATTCAATCATGAGTCGCTGGACGTCTGAGCACCTGAGGTTAAATATATCTCAGGTGAGGTCCAGATCAGCACCTCAGGGTGGAACAGAGAGGACATTAATCCCCACCAGCACACTTTGAGAGATCTTAAATACATGTCTCTTCAGAGCAGAAGATCACATGACGGGGTTTAAAACCGTCCGGTCAGACTTCCTGCTCCCGTCCTTCATTCACTCTCTCTAATCTTAGGCCACAGTGGACGACCCGCTCTCCCCTCAAAACGAGTGAACTAAAGTCCAACGTGTTTCCACAGGGATCAAACCCCCCACAGAGCTCAGACCCAGGAGCCCCCCACAGAGCAAAGTAAACTTCCTGCAGTGACGTCAGAGCAGCCCAGGCTTAGTTTAGAAACATGTCTGACTGTTTGTGTGTATATCGGGGGTCATGGCGGGGACACGGACTCACACACTGAACTAAAGTTAGCCACCGTTAACCACTAACACACAACTTTAAGTTACTTTTCTGAAGTGGTATTAACCTTTGAGGCCGTGTCCACCTTGAGGTTTAATTTCTGAGCCCTCTGCCTTTTTTTTGCAGCCGCTCCGACCGAGCGATTTGAGTTGAGATCTTTCAACTTTTCAGAGAGGCCCTGTGGAAGTCACCGGCGGTCTTTTCAAAAGATACCCCACATTTTTGTCTCATACGGATCGTGACTTTTACCCACATCCCCCTCGCTCGGTGTCCAAACAAAGTAGGAGCACAAATGTCTCCGTTTGTGCTACACGTCCGTCCTGTCTCCATGACAACAGTCTGTTGACAACGCCCGCTGTATGACTGACACTGCTCTGTTACTTTTTACTGCATGTTTTAAATTTTAGATCGTTTATTTCCCGATCAGACACGGAGCGAGGATTATGTGGGTACAAGACACGATCAACAGAGCCTTTCTGAAAAGAAGAAAGATTTTCAACTTGAGCGCTCGGAGCTGCCGCACAAAAAAGACGGAGCACTCAGAAAAAATACTCTTTCGCCGCCTGCTGCTTCAAACGCTCTCTGCTCATTGGTAACAATTCTAAAACGACGCTGGTGCTCAGAAAACAACGCCAGGTAGACACAGGGCCTAAGTCCTAAAAGCAGCCGGGCGGCCCGTGTTCAAATCCGACCTGTGGCTCCTTTCCCTTGTGTCATTCCCTTGTGTCATTCCCCTCTCTCTCTCTCTCTCTCTCTCTCTCTCTACACTGACCTTTTTGTCATTGAGAGCCGTAGACGTAACGTAGAGTAAAAGTTCTGCTTTTTTTTAAACAGCTGGTTTCATATTTCGAAATGTTGAAGTATCACATTATAAAAAAAGAACAGCTGAGGGTTGAACAGAGCTGAAAGGTGCAGCGCTGCGATCAGCCTGTCAGGCCATGACACGATCGAGACTTTAGAGAAGCAGATACGGCAGAGTTGTGTAAAGTTGCTGCCCTAAACCCCCAACACCAAATCTCACGATTTAACCCTTTCATCATAAAAGTGTCCCAACAATATAATTAAAGGCGGCTTTTATTGTGAAGGATGTGTTGGAAAGAAAGCGTGTTTATCATCGATTAACCTGAGCTTTTTGCAGAGCTACAATTAGCGGAATTTTTTAATCACACCGTGGGGAGGTTCAGCCGCTCATTTGACCACGAGTCATCACTGTCACAGCCCGCTTCATTTAATCACCTTCGACTTCAGACAAACGAGACATCAGTCGGTCACACAGTATACCATGTCTGATTTAAATGCACCATGATGACCTCGTCATGACGGAGGAAAAGTGAAGCCACCAGCCTGATTGGGTGGCTATGTATCCCAGCAAGCCTCGACCAGCAAAGTGTCAGCTTGCAACACGTAATGAATGACGGCGAATTTTCAAAACGCACCAGGTCATGAGGGTCGGGCGATGATGGCGGCTGCACTTGGTTGACAGGACGCCGCCCACGAAATTAAAATATTAAGAGCGTCTTATTCACCAGATTCTACGGTGTATAAAACTTGATTAAAAACATTAAAAGGAACGCTCCCTCGCTCGATGTCACACGTCGGGTCGTCGACACAACAAGGAAGCTTTGACCTATTTCTATCCCAGCACACCTGTGCACTATGCTAACGCCCTGACGAAGGCCAAGAGGCTGGAATGTGTTGGCGTATTCCACCCTCTTTCTTACCTTTCCACCTTAACCTCTCCCACTGTGCCTGTACCTGCTCCACAGACCGCCCCACTACCACACGGAGGTGAACTGCTCCACGGTTGCTTTTTCTGTACGCTCTCTAGCTTCTTTAAGATTAATCAGCTGTTCAGTGGAAATCCAGTCCATCTTCAGCTTCCGAAGGTGAAATGTTGAAATGTTAAAGAAGCGATTAAACTGTTAGGGACATGACGTTAGCTTCTCCTCCGACTGTTTGCTCTAACGCGTCAAAGCGGAGTCAAAGGGTTAGCTTAGCACAAAGAACTACAAACAGAGGAACTCATTTCAGAAGCTGCTTAATGATCTGTAGTGTGGACGAACCCGATAGCGTTCAATGTGTCTGTGATTTCTGTGAGTGTTGGTGAAGAAAGTGGAAAACAAAAATGGGTTCCTCGGTACAGACTACTGCGGCGCCACTGCTCACAGAAACCTACGGGAGGTTAGTTTTCATGCAACAGGGAAGGAAAGAGGTCTACAGAAGAGCGAGAGCTTGGTGGGCGGGGGTTAGGAGGGGAGGGAGGGGTCAGGAGAGGGGAGGGGGTTTGGGAATGCCACAGAGGAACACAAGGCATCACAGATGGACGACGGTAAGGACAAGGAGCGCTTTCCACCTTCAGGTTGTCCAGGTCTTTCTCGTATTTCTGCCGCAGAGTCGTTTTGTCTCCCTGCTCCTCGCGGCGCCTCATCTCCTCCGTCATCACTGACACCTGCGTCACCAGCTCCTGGATCCGCTCCTTCAGGGTGGATGTTTGGGGTAGTTGGTCCTCGGTTGAGTTCTTGTCCTGGTTCGTCGGAGTCATCATGCTTCTCAGCTCTTCCATTTCCCGGTCGAACCTCTCCGTGAGGTCCGTCCTCTCCAGCTCGTGTTTCTTCTTCAGGTTCTCCATGCAGATCGTCAGCGACTCCATCTCTTTCACCTTTTCTTCGGAGCAGAGTCTCAGCGTCTCTTTAGCCTTTACGATTTCCTGCTTCAACTTTTCAGCCTCATGCTCGTAACCGTCTTTGACGTCTCGTAACTCCTCCTTGTGTCTGGACACCAAGTCTTCAATGTTTTTATCCAACGAGTCGATGGGTTCTCCTTCCATCTGGGTCAGACTTTGAGGCCCAGTCGTCGTTTTTAAAGACATCTCAGAGAGCTGACTCTGAAGAGCTGCCACTTTGGACTCCAGATTTCTTGAAGCTTCTCTCAATTTGGGACAATTTGGACAATCCGAGCTAGCAGTCTGAACGTCTGTCTGCTTCTGCTTCAGCTCGTTCTCGTGTTGGACCTTCAGCCTGGTGATCACATACCACATGTTCACTTCTTTTAGGGCATCAAGCAGATATTCAGAAGGTCGTTTTTGGTCCTGGCTTAAACTGTAGCTAGCTAGAGCCAAAGACAGAAGCTTTTCATCTTTTGCTAACTTGACATTGGATACAATCTGCTGCAGAACATTTAACTTTGCCTCCAACGTCTCTGTGAGCTCTTTAAGAATGAGAGCGCTGGTCTCGTTATCGAGCCATCTGTACATGGCGGCAAAATCTTTCCCTGTCACAGCCTCGCTCTCTGCTCGAGGACACATCTTCCTAAAGAAGAGCAACAATCTGCTCTGTGCCATCATCTGTTCTGCTAAGCCTCTTGCTAAGCTGTGTCTGTCTTCTTCTGGGTTTATACTGCATGTTCCCACCAGCTGGCTCCAGAACTCTCCCTCCATCACCAACATCACATCCTGAGGATCCAAACTGAGCGACTCCTCTGACAAAAAACTGAATAAAGTGCTTTTTAAATCACCAAACATTTTCTCTACATTTACATCTACCTTTGCTAACATCTCTAAAACCTGATTCATCGCCTCACACCTCTTCTCGATCTCTTCTACTACTTGCTTTATCGGTCCTTTATCGTCAACCTGCATCTCTCTCTTCTCCACGCGCTCGCTAACCGTTTCTTCGACTCTACCTGTCTTCATTTCTAACTTCTCTCGCAGCATTCTTATTTCGTTTTCTGCTTCTCTAAGCTTTTCTTCACTGACTCTTTCTGTTTCCTGATTCAGGGCGATCAGTTCTCTGTTTCGGGCTTCCAGTTCCAAACACCTCTGCTCTGTGGGCTGAAGGTTCGCCTCCGTCTCGGGTGACTGTGCGTGCGAGGTGTCGAGTTGCTCGTTCTCTGCTCGTACCTCCTCATCCTCGTAATCAGCCTGGAAGCCGAGACCTTTCAGCGTAGCCTCTTTCAGCTGCAGCTTCTTCTCAGTGTCCTTTAAGGTGTTTCCGAGCTCCTCCAACGTAACCAGAGCTTCATGAAGCCTGAGAGATTTCTCATTCAGCTCCCTCTCGTAGTACTCCCGGTCGATGGCGCTCGCCTGGTTCTCAGCCAGTTCAGCCTTCAGTATTTTCAGCTCCTCGAGGACCTGGTGATGCTGTTTGCCACCCTGCTGGCTGATCAGCTCTGCCTTCAGTCTGTCTATTTCTCTATCGGCCTCAGTCAGCTGGTTCATTATCTCCTGACAGCGTTGTTTCAACGCTCCGTTTTCACTCGTTAGAAGTTCGACCCTCTGAGAGAGCACGCCGACGTTCATCTCGTTGGCCTCAGATCGGTGTTCGATCCCGGAGAGCGGGCCATACGGGCTTTTCAGGCTTTCGAAGCGTTGCTTCTGAACCTTTCCCACTAAACCCTCCATGGTTAGAAGACGGGCTTCGTACTCTCGGATGCTCTCTCCTGCTCTGGCTAAACTCTTCTTTAAAGTTTCATTTTCTAACTCCTGTTGGTACTTCCAGGTCTCCAGGAGCGTCTGAAGCTGACGTTTCTCTGCCGACTCTTTATTACGACTGTGTGACTTCAACACATTCAGCAGCTCCCTAATGCTCACAGGCCTATCAGTTATCAAGTCCTCCAGTTCTTGGATTGACTCCATGCTGTCTGTTAGCAAGAAGCTAATAGTTTTTTGGACCGGTTCAGGGGGAGGGCTTTCCATAGTGATTGTTTGTTGGGGTTCAGATAAGTAAGGGTCCTTGATGGGGAGGTGAGAAAGCGAGAGGCCAAGCTGTGCCTGCATATTGCGTTTTTTCAGCTCTTGCAGCTTCAGGAGCTCTTTGGTCTCCTGGTACTTCTTTGTTAAGCTCTGAGCTTGAGGACTAACCAGTTCAAGCCTCTTCATCTGGGGCGTCACTTCAGCCTCCAGACCCAAAGGGGGCTCCAGCTTGGAAAAGGGGGACCAAACATTTGGTTAACACACAGCAGGGGACACACAAAGCTTCTAATCATTGTCAGCGTTAACTACCAATCACATCCCTTTAATTAATACTAAAAAGTGACATAAATTAGCGTTCCCCAACACGATTATCCCATATTAAACAAACACATAAATCAACATGATTCAAAGCAAACTCAAAGAAAGATTTAATGGTGTGAGCTCAAAGCAAAGGAAAGAGTTGAATGGCCAGAGTTAGTCAATCACAACGGAGCATGCTCATTAAGGGTTAAAAGTTACTTCATGTGGTCAGTGATGCAATATTAGTGTCAGCTGATTTCATATTAGTGTCAGGATGGGAGGCACAGCAGCTCCTACAAACACATTTCTGAGGTCCAAGCTCCAGTCTTACACCAGAGCGTCGTCCGTCCGAGGGGAAAACATCAAAGAATCCAAAGTTCAAATGTTTTTTAGAACTCTTGCATCATCAGCGACTCGTTGGAGATGTGTTCAGCCTCCAAAACAAAAAGCAGCACGAGAAACAGAGCGGCTTAAACTGAGTAACAGAAACCATCGACAGAATCATTCACACGTCCACAAACAGGATTCATCCAGCATCACTCACACAGAACGAGATAACGCATGGATGGTCGTTCAGCGGTTAATAGAAGATGAGGATCTGACGTCCATGCAGATAATTAGAAACAAGCTGAGAGGTTATTCTCCAGACATGAAGAGAAGCTGTGTGTCTGAACACAAGGATTACATCGCTCTAAATATGATGAAAACATCAAAGGGATCGAGGGAGAAAGGTTTAGAAATCTAAATTTTACCCTAAAATCCAGAATATAATCTGTTTTTACCAGGTGGAGTCTGTAATCCTGCTAGCTACCTGAACGCTACTTGAGCTCCCAGCCTGCGGTGAAAGTATCGACCCACATCCCGCGAGTCTCTCCTGTTGTCTCTAACTGAGGAGTCTTTAAATCAAAGCAGCACGCTTTATTCACTGACCAGTAAACCAGCGTTTGATTTAAATGCACCATGACGGAGGAAAGATGGTGCTGCCAGTCTGCTCTGCATCAATGAATGGGGATACATTTTCAATCGCCTCTGGTGGCGTGCTGCGTGTGATGGTGGCGGCTGCACTCGCTGATATGATGCCATTTTATTCTGGTATATTGGACGCACTGGTTTATAGGATGGAGCCAACTTTTGAGATGTAAAAATAGGCATCAAGTGCGTCTTATACACCACATTTGACGGTGTCTGGGACATTTTCACACATCCATAAAAACATTTATTTCAATACTTTTACAAACACGTTGACTTTAATAGTTCTTTTGTTCCTGCAAAATCAGCCCCGCAGATTTTATTTATCTGCAGCCGTTTACATTCAGCCTGTTTGTCATGTGACTTTACAGGCTTCACTTGGGTTTGTTTCTGCACTTTTAAAAAGGGAAAACAGTATGAAAGTTGAAACGTTATCCTGAATGTGATTATCAACTGTGAGAGTCATGCACCGTCATTTAAGATGAACTGAGAGAGTGCAGAATAACATCAGCAGCAACCAGATGCACTACACCATGAATATTAAAATGAGCCATAAAGTCGATTCTTCATTCTAAGTTTAGACTTTTAGAACAGAAATAATCTTTCATTTAGAGTGAAATAATCCTCAGGAAGTCACTTCAGCGAACACAACACGTCTCTAAAGCATGTTTCCTTCACGACCAGCAGAGTTCAGATACAGACCTGAAACACAGACGGTAACTAGAGGAAGCCGATGAAGTCATTAGAGATCAATATTTGTACTGAACATGCAATGTACTCATGCAGAGGATCCAATCTGCAGCTGCTCGCTCTCATGTCAGTTTGTTTATGTCTTCGCTTCGAGTAAAACATGCAAAGAAAGTTACAGCATGGAGGAGAAAACACACGTCAGGATGTCGACAACAGGACACACACACACACACACACACACACACACACACACACACACACACTTGGGTCAGAGCACAGACACACACTCACCGGGGAGATGTAACCCACACGCACGTCCTGTTCTCTCTCCAGAGCCGTCCTTAGCTGCAGCTCCAGGTCCTGCTTGTGCTTGTTGGAGTCGAGCAGCTGGTGGTGACAGCTCTCCAGCTGGACCTTCAGCTCCTCCATCTGCAGCAGAAAAACACACGATTACTACACATCAAACATTTACCTTTAACTATTCAGAAGAGAGCGAGCTGGAAAATGTGAATGGCTGTTTTCATATCTGCACTTCTGAAAATATCCAAAAAAATTCAGGACTGCTCCTAGAGATATTCTCCTGATCTGGTTGTTCACACACGCACCTCACAGCGGGAGACTATCCCTGTCAGACAGGTAGGGGGCCATAGTCCGCTATACGACACTATAATGAGAATATGTGTGTTTCTATCAATGCTACGTGTAGTTGAACAGAATCTCAATCTGAACTAAAGAGTGGAGAAGAACATACTGGAGAACAGGAAACATAATGCAGCAGGTTCATTAGAGCACGGAGATGGTAGAGGTGGCGTGCAGACAGTCTGTGGTCGTGCAGCGATCACAGTGAATAAACGTCACCACCCCCTCCCACTCGCTCCAGGTGAATTCTACTGATTATATCCTGCTGCGTTCTCACATCAGCTCACTCTGACTTTCTGCAGAATAAATACGAGGAGGCTGCAGGAGAAACTCCGGGAGAAGAGAGAAACATTCAGCTGTTTGTGTTCACACATGACACTCCTCCGGTAAATATCAGGACGTTTTTTTCTGCAGGTGTGAACGATCTAAATGAGTCTAAAATAGACACAACTGAAGGAATAATTTTCAAGATATAAAGCATGATTTGAAAGAGAGCATTCAAAAGATTCAAATGTTTACAAATCGACTGAACAGAAACTTCATTCCTCCCTCCTCCTCTCTCATATATTCCTACCCCTTGCTTGTAGCTCTCCAGCAGCTGATCCAGGTCTGCCGTCTCTCTGCTGTGCATCGTGGCGGGCAGAGGGACCCTCCTCTCCTCCCGTAACGGCGTCTTCTCCACCTGCTGCCAGTGTTGTTCGATCACTTCCTCCACCCGCTGCTGCCTCTCTAAAGGATCCACCGCTACCTCTCCGCCCCCGTCTCTGACGGACGAGTTCTCGCTGGACACCGACTCGTACCTCTTCCTCCTCTCTTCCCTCCTGCGGTTCCTCTCCAGCTCTCCCAGCTCCGCCTGCAGGCTCTCCGCCTCCTGAGCTCTCTGCTGGGCCAGAGCCTGAGCGATCGGCCTGAACTCTGCCCAGTCGAACGTCTTCGAGCGGCCCTCTCTCCTGCGCTCTCTCGCCCGGCTCTTTGGCTTCCCCGGGGCGGGCTCCCTCTCCACAGACGAGGCCTCGGAGGAGGGGGAGTCCTGGGTGACGTCGGGCCGAACCAGACCCTCCAGAGGAGAGAACGAGCCGTGGTCCTCTGTGGAGCTGGGCGGAGGAGAAAGATGAATATTTTAGAATGCACCACTAAACACTTTTCTGTACCTACAAGGTGTCAACAGTTTAATGATCTGTGATTCTGCAGATCTCTGTGTTCAGACCTCGCCACATCTGGAGCCGTGGACGGTCTGACGTTCTTCATCACCGCCTGGATCCAGTTCCGGCGTATTCCTGCTGTCATGGCCGACAGAGTGTGCACGTCCTCCTGAGTCTGAACATTGAAAAAACATTTAATAAAAAATATTTCAGATAAAACTTGTGTGATGAATGTGACTATCAGAAGCTGCTTACATGAATCTGGAAGCCGTAGTTACGCTGAGCCTGATACTCAGTGACGCTGTAACAGGTGGACAGATCGATCTCTCCGTCAAGGTCAGAGGCCTGAGGACACAAGGAGCGGAGACAAGGAGAGGAGGCAAGAAGAGGAGACAAGGAGAGGAGATTCAGAGAGGACACAAGAAGAGGAGAAAGAGAGGACACAAGGAGAGGAGACAGAGAGGAGGCAAGAAGAGGAGACAAGGGGAGGAGGCGCAGAGAGGGCACAAGGAAGGAGACAGAGAGGACACAAGGAGAGGCGACAGAGAGGAGATGCAGAGAGGGCACAAGGAAAGGAGACAGAGAGGACACAAGGAGAGGAGACAGAGAGGAGATGCAGAGAGGGCACAAGGACAGGAGACAGAGAGGAGGCAAGGAGAGGAGACACAGAGAGGGCGCAAGGAGAGGAGACAGAGAGGACATGATGATAGGAGACAGAAAGGAGACAGAGAGGAGGCAAGAAGAGGACACAAGGAGAGGAGACAAGGAGAGGGCACAAGGAGAGGAGACAAAGAGGACACAAGGAGAGGAGACAAAGAGGACACAAGGAGAGGAGACAGAGAGGACACGAGGACAGGAGACACAGAGAAGACCAGGAGATGAAACAGGAAGAGGAGATGTGATTAGAAGACAATACAATATGAAACACCATCAGCTGTTCCTCATTAAAAGCAGATCAGTAGATGAAGGGAGTCAAACTGACCTCCTCTGCGATGGAGTCCTTGTAGTATCTGAGGCTGTGATCGGTCAGAACAAACCAGAACTTCTTCCACTACAGCGAAACACACAGAGAGCTTCAGTCAGGAGAGCAGATAAAGAAACTCTTTTTAAACTCATCAATGGTCAGTCAGTGAAAGTGTGGATGATGTAATAAACCCTGAACACACGTCTGTGTCGCGCCACAGCCTGGCGCTCTGTAATATGTACTGAAAGTTTTGTCTGAGGTGTTCCACCCCCCTCGTCTCTTTACTCCATTATAGACAAACATTAAAGAGTGACCACAGCTCTGACAGCTCTGCAGACGCTCAGGTGGACCTATCAGACGCCGACGAAACTGATACTGACATCATTAGTACTGGAGGGAAATAAAGACGTGCTTTTACTTTGAAGTCTTCCTCAAACATCAGCAGAGAGACGTATTCTGTGTTTCACGCCGATCAGGAGGTCATGACGTACCTGTCCCTGCTCGTCCAGCTTCACCATCCAGCCTTTCTTAAAGTTCAGTAAATCCGGCTGGAAAAAAAACAGAAACACGGAGAAGTGATGATGAGGCAAACATCTCAGAGGAAAAAAAAAATCACACAGTAAGAACATGAACATGCACACTGACTGCAGGAGGAGAACGAGCGGGTTGTTCAGAGAGGAGAGAGAACAGATTATTCTACGACTGAAGAGTGAACATCTCAGGTTTGAGCTAAAGACACATTCGGGTTAGACACAAAGGCATCTCTGATGTCATATAGTGATGTTTCTGTGAGACATCACTACCGTCTGCACAACACATTTACCCTTTTAGTTACATCGAACATTCAACCTTAATTTCCCTGCTTCTCTTCCTCTGCCTGCATCGTAATTAATAGTCTCTATAACTCTTTTGTTCCTCTCATTAAGATGAGAGGCAGGGGGCGCTGGAGTCCCATCGATTTCGGTCTCCATGCTGGAAATGCTGACTCAACCTGACGACAGGCTGAGAGCTGGAGCCTAGGCGGGTTTTAAGCCTCCTGACAAACTGTTACACCGCGCCCACCTGTCAATCAGGTCAGCTACACGCCTTATTGTGAATAACTCTTATCCTTCATCAAATCAAAACGGATGAGTCATCAAAACATTCACCCCCCGTACAGTGTGTGTCGATCGAGACATGAGCTAATCAGACCTATTTGTTTTTTTGAACCAGGTTGTAAACATGTTAATCTCTGCTGTAAAAACAGGCTTTTAGAATGGGTGTGTATGTGACTTCCTGTTCTTCCTGCAGCCAGCCTCTAGTGGACACTCGAGGAATGGCAGGATTTTACACTTCAGCATCTGCTCCATTTTCAAGACCGGATGATGCCGCTTTGTCATGATTCCTTTTTAGTTTTTCCTGTGTTAAATTAAGATTTTACGGCAGCTCGGTGCAGAGTGATCATATAAACATCCTTTATGCTTCAGCAAAGTGTAAAACATGTCCTTTGTGTGCCTGAACTGTGTTCCCTCTTTGCATCGTCTCTGATCAAATCTGAGAAGCCTCCTCGGTTTTTAAGACGTTTCACGCTTTAGTCATAAAATAAACGTTACCTTCCATGTTCAGGCTACAAGCTCGACTCATGTCAAGGGCTGCAGTTGATTATCTCCACTTACCTTCACTCAGAACATCAGGAGAGAGACTACAGTATGACGTTGTAAACATCTTTCAAAGATGGAGAGCAGCAGACACACATGCTCGCTCAGGCAGCTGAGGGGAGAAGTTGACCCAACCGGTGGATCACAAATATAAATGTCTGAGATTATCTGGATATGAAACACAGGAAGGATCAACTTCTGCCTGATCTGCTGCCGCTCTGTGGATCCAGCTGAACTCAGTGACCAGTAATAACGTGTGGGAAAAACACACACACACACACACAAATGTGCACCGTGACCTCAGGAAGCAGTGAAAACTCTCAAACACACGCTCACACACACACGCAGTAACAAATATATCAACACACAGACTGGGTGCACAGCAGGTAAAATCTGCACACACACGGAGCAGAATGAGGAGAATAACCTGGAGAGGAGAGGAAGGGCGCTGCACTGCCCCCTGCAGCTCGGAGGTTTACCCTACAACATCCACGCCCTCACACCAACAACAACGTCAAAAGAAAACATCAGGAGAAGGTAAGTATTCAGCTAGAGAAATATTTAGATCATTTCACAAGGACTGACCCTGAAATCCTCCTGATCTGGTTGTTCACACATCCACCTCACAGCGGAAAACCGAGCTCAGCCGTCACCACGTCTTTGTTTGTTCATACTGATTCTGTGATGGCGTAATATTGTTGTCCCACTCTGTGAGGTCACATTGTGTTTCACCGTTTCAGAAGCACGGCACAGCGAGAGCTCCACATACACACAGACAGACATGCACACACACACAGCGCTGTTCTCCCCCGCTGGCTCAACTGATCCCGTCTCTCCTCTGTTACTACCTCTGAAGACGGTACGGGGGGGGGGGGGGGGGTCACTTCGTCCCCCACTATGCCTCCAAGACAGTCAAATTGAAGGAGAAATGTCACAGGGGCGTAAATATAGCGGCGGTCTGAACAGAGCTTATCCCTGTCAAGAGGAAGAACTCAGATGTGGTGGACGGAGCAACAGAGTCCTCTTTACGATGCTATATCAACGCTCCGGGTAACGGATTCAGGAGTTTTTCAGGAGTTTGGTGCAAAGTGTGATCAAGGCTCATGTTCTCTGCTGACCTCTCCTCACACAGCTGGAAACCGGATCCTGAACCTGGCAGATTAACAGAACAGCTGAAGCTTTGTCTCCGACACCAACAGACTGAAACAAAGAGCTTTAAAAAAGTTCAAGGGTCGATTTGTTTCAGAACAATAAGAGCACATTTGAACCTGATCCGTCTCCTGAGCTGAATCAGCTGTTATTTCTAACAATCTCCTTCAGAGCAGCTCATGAGCGGCTCTGTGGGACCAAAACAAGCAGCCTGATGAGAAGATTCAAACCCGGGTGAAGACGAGACAAACCACATACTGACTGACTGTCATATTTACCGTTTAAAGGACCCCATTAAACATCTGTAATCAGGTGTTCATATTTTCATGAGGCTAAAAGAAAAACAGTTTTTCCTGTGCAGCTGAAACATCCTACAAAGTCTCTGCAAAGAAATCAAGCGAGTTTATCCACATCTAATGAAGCGTAACTTTCTCCTCACTCTGAGTTAAGATCTTCGGGACGTCCTGACGCTGCATCAGAAACACTCAAACCAACCTCCATTTAAAAAAACAATCATTTTAACAGTTCTTCTCTTTGTCAGCTTACAGACAGAGCGGACAGATCCAGAATTTAGACGTTTTGTAAATCTGTATCATGATGCAGTTATTTCAGCACCGACGGCGAGGGTCTTTAGTCATCAACACAGACTCACTAAGGTTTTTTTGGTGGCGATTGGTGGATTTCTCTTTAAACAACAACTGATCTGCGGTTGAAGTTGAATGGGTCATGCATCTTAAACATCTTCAGGTGTTTTTGTTTTTATGACACCAGATCAAAGGGTGTGAGCGTCACGGGGTATAACCATCCAAGTGTTCAGGTCGTTCTGATGTGTTCAAGCTCCGTGTCTTCACTCTGCAGGAATGTTTGATTGAGTCACACAGAACGTCTCGGGATGATTCAGGGAGCTCCTGCGCAGAGTTAAAACTCTGAGTAACATTGAGGATGGCGTGTTTATAAAAGAAGAGGAGGAAGATAAGCTAAAGGTCGTTTTCTCTACGATGACGACTTTCTCTGCGTCAAGTCCTCTGACACACACAGACGTTGCTGCAGAAACAAGTCTGACTGAAACTCACCGTCATCACGGACTCCGTGGTCCTCCTGTCCAGGGACTTGGCTCTCCTCAGAGGGGGCAGAGTGGATGGGAAATCCAGACCCTGACCCACATCACTCCTCTGATCCTGAATATAGACACACAGAAACACGGGAGAGGATTTCTTTATTTACAGATCTGTAGAACCAAAGTTACATGAATATAGACATAAAACTTCAGCGGATAGAATCGCTCTGAAGGACAACGTGTGAAAAATTTAAAACATCATCACAGATCATTCATAGAACGATGTTTCACCTGCTCTGTGGAAAGATGTCAGAACAGCCCCTCCCTCCTTTTAAATAAAAACATTATTTCAGGGTGTAAGGCTGTGTGTCCACCTGGTGGTGTTTCAGGGCAGAAAAACGCTCGCTGTGCGCTCAGGAGTTCTTGTAAGAAGCACTAGAGCACTGAGAATAAGAGTGCTGTACGTGCGTCTTGTCTCTATGACATCAGCCTCTTGACAATGGCCGTTGTATGACTATCCTGGAGTGATGTCTGGATGATGAGCGGCTCTGATTGCTGGCTGAAAAGAGCGCCGCCCTTCGAAGTGTTTCAGAGTGGAACTATTTTCATCTAGAAGCGCTGGGAGTGACCGCACAAAAAAGGTGGAGCGCTAGGAGGAATGGCGCTGAGTCTGAGCCTTAAGGTGAATCACAAAGATGAAAAAGTTACGTTTCTGTCTGAGACACTGAGACGCAGCAGAGGAGGAGACGGCGTCTACATGGAACAAATATGTCAGCAACATTACAGGAAGGACACACTTTCACGTTGTTGTGCACTTCAGTCAGTGTGCTGGAGTTTGGTATCTAGGACTTTGGTTTCTGTTGCTGTGGTAACATTTATGGTAATGTAACATTCATTATAAGTTGTTTGAAAGCAACAGTAAGAAAAACAAATGGGTGAGTGAGTGTGTGCGTGTGTCTGTTTGTGTGTGTCTGTTTGTGTGTGTGTGTGTGTGTGTGTGTGTGTGTGTGTGTGTGTGTGTGTGTGTGTGTGTGTGTGTGTGTGTGTGTGTGTGTGTGTGTGTGTGTGTGTGTGTGTGTGTGTGTGTGTGTGTGTGTGTGTGTGTGTGTGTGTGCGTGCGTGTGTGTGTGTGTGCTCCTGAAGCTCAGAGGGTCAGCTGGGAAAAGGAAGTGTAACCATCAGGGGAATCCCACCACAGAAAGGAAACTGGAAATGAACACAGCACACACTGCTGACCTCTGACCTCCAACCAAAACAAAGACAGGACAGAGGGAGGGGGACAGAGGGTGTGGGGACAAGAAGCAGAAAAAACCTGTACTCTTCGAGCTGCAGCTCTGTCTGCCATGACAGGTTTTTAAAAACACTGTTTACGGTTGCAGACCGGGTTGCCATGGTACCCGATTTCTATACATTGATACGATTCTAGTAAAAAAGATATCCGTACCCATTTCCTTACAATGGCAACAAAAAGAGAAGACTCCCTTTACTGGGTAATTCCTTGTTTTCAGTTGTAAAAAAAATGGAAAACATTTCAGTGCTGAAAATGTCTGAAGGCTCATTTCTTCTTCTTTAAGTGTGAATAAAGACACGTACGTTTTACACGATATGACCGTCACTACCCGTATACTCCCAGCGGTGTCAGTGGTTACGCGTTACAAAGATATCCGTTAGAGTGCTCAGATTACTTTTTTTAGGGCGCGGTCACACTGGTCATCTGTACCGTGCCCAAGCACGCTTCAAGCCTAAAGTCCAGTTTGTTTGACCAGTGTGACCGCTCCGTATCGTGCTCAGGCACGGTACACTTCCTTGGCTTTGGCACACTTCGGAGAGGTGTGCTTTGACGCGGTACACTTCATGCACAAGCACAAGCACGCAGGTACACAACGCTGACAGCCTTCATTATGGAGAAATCCAGAGTTTCATGGCTGTATCTGACTAACATGACACAATATAACAAAGTAGCGCTCTCTACCTGTTTGTCAATTTGTAAACTGAGCATGCTTCATAATAACATAAAGCATGCATGTGTTGTATTACGACATTATGTACAAGAGGTAATCGTGCTTAAGCACGAAAAGTCCTGTGTAGTGTGACCGCGGGCCGCGTCGGCCAACATGGGAATAGTGCAGCGGGGGGTCAATCGTGCTTGAGTATGGCACGGCCATGGTATGGTATGGTACAGATGGCCAGTGTGACCGCGCCCTTAGTGACGAGTAACAACCTTTAATGTTTTAAACACAAACAGAGATAAAAAGGTGTGGTATTACCTCTCTGTGGAAGTGGCGGTGCTCGCTGCGGCCCTGTCTGGCTCCGCCCCTCACCGTCTCCTCCACCTCCATCTTCTCCTGATTCTCCAGCTCCAACGCCTCCAACTTCTCAATCACACCGGAGCGACTGAAAACATACAAACACAAACACACACGTGGTTAACTTTTATCGGCTGTTTTATTTAGATTGGATTTAGAACAAGAAACTTCAACCAGTGGAAATAAGTCTCACAGCACCTCAAAACATGTGTGTGAAGAGGAGGAGAATATGTGACATTTAAAGCGACCTTTCAGTCTCTCTGTGCAAAGCTTTTCAGTCTTCCTCAGAGTGCGTGGAAACATTTGTCCTTTGCACCTAAATAAATTGGCCTAAATGATTTGTGTGCTTCAGGACTTTCTTTTGATCCCCTTTGATGATGTCATTGCCTAAGCAATCAGGAATCAACAATCCTAACCAACACAGCGCCTGCAACTCTGCGGCAACACTTCAATCTCAAGATCTATTTTACCCTCAGTCCCTAAGCATGAGACAGAGACTCTACATCTATATGTGATCAAATCAAAATATCAGCTGTATCAAAGGATGCTCGCTGTATGTGGGACAGCCTGTGGGGGAGACGGAGCGTGATGTACGAGTGCATGCATGCTGCGATGCTCTCGACTTCAGCTGCTCAACCAGTTAAATACCTAAAAGCAGCGATCATTAAAACATTACCACATGCAGCAGAATGCTTCATGATGGACGTGAGAACTCCTTTAAAAGGTCTCTATACACACTGAGGTTCTGCCAGCTCTGACACGTTCCCACACAGAAGGAAGACTCCTCATCACACAGAGGAAGAGGGAATATTAGATTACTCCTCAGAATAAATGCTGCCCTTATTTGGGGGTCTTCAGTGGAAGCTGTGGTCCTTAAAAGGGAATAACGGGAGAGGGGAGGAAGGACAGTGTGAGGCCGAACGCCCACTGTAGGATGTATAATACTGACAGACAGGGTCCAGTGAAGTAATATGGATTTCACAGATCTTCATTAGAAACAACGTTTTGTGAATCGCTGATCCAAACTGTCCCTGAGAAACGTAAGACCTAACCCTGATCCAGAGAGAAACAGCAGCAGGGACACTTTGAGTGTATTTGACTTTTAACTCATCCTCACCCTCACAAGTTCTTTATGTTCGTCCTCGATGATGGTCAAATGTTATGCTCAAACTGCAATGCAGTCACCCGCCACTAGTGGTTGCTGTAACCAACGACAGGCTGTATCTACGGTTAGGGCCTGTGTACATGGACAACGCTTTTTGCTCTGGCAGCGCCCATTTTCAATTCAAACTCTCAGCGTGCAGAGCGCAGAAACACCTTCAGAATCAGCCGTGCTCAACAATTTCATGTCTCCCTCACCGACCAATCAAAGTTAAGAATAGCCGGGACTTCTGATATAAGCTTTGTCAACAACAATGGTGGAGGAGATGCTAATCTGACTGCTGCTGATGACAGAAACATTGTCCTCATGATGTGTTTAAAATGGGTACTGCAGTCCACATTCTAAACATTGTAGAGAGCTGTCTCCCCCCGCCCCCTCCTCTCTAGAATCGATGCTCACGCAGGTTGCCATGTGGTAGACACTGAAGCTTCAATGTTTAGCCAGCTCTGCATCGGCCTGTAAACCTTTTTACGTTCTAACCTCTCTCCAATTTTTCAAAAACATCTTCAACATTGATCCTAGTTTGAGCACGTTTCTGCTCGTGGAGCTTATTAGAAACATGCAGAGGCTTTTTAGGTCGGGTACAATCACTTCAATCTGAACCACTTCTCTTGCCCGCTTCCATCACTGCAACACCTGTTGGTTTGACCTGATAACTGCTCTCATATCTGGCAAACCGAGGGGCGTCCAAAACGGCCGTGTGGGGGTGCCTTAAAACCGCCTACCTCCTCCGGTCCAAACAAATCCAGAGCATTCAGAACCAGAATCTAAAGGAGGACATACTGGCAAAGTCAAATCTGTCTTAAATTTCATATTTTTATTGATTAAGGGTTTCTTGATTTTTTTAAAGAGAAAATCATAAGGTTGTTTTGACTTTAATTTAAACCACATTTATTCAGGAGCGATGGTTTAAAAATAAAAGCGTGCGCTGCGATACAGAGACTTCAACGCTGCTGTCCCAGGTTTAACTTTCACTGCATGTCACCGCCATCTCCCTCCTCCCAGTGTTTCCTGACCCTCCAGCTCTCTTATCAATAAAAGCCAATATAAATATCTTGAAGGAGAAAATATTACGTGAAGCAGAGACCTGAGTGTTTACGAGGCAACTTGTGGACACTCCCCCACTTCCTCTCATGCCTGGCGTGGAGGGAGGGGCAGAGTGAGCAGGAAGCTGGCTGTGGGAGGAAAACGATGACCCCCCCCATCCCCCTCCTCATGTGTGTATGAGCTTTGACCCCTTCACTTCCAGCAACAGATCACATAATGGAAAGTTTAAAGGCAGTGAGAGAGAGAGAGAGAGAGAGAGAGAGAGAGAGAGAGAGAGAGAGAGAGAGAGAGAGAGAGAGAGAGAGAGAGAGAGAGAGAGTGAGAGAGAGATAGACAGAAAGCAAGAGAGAGAGAGCGACGGCTGATAAAAAGCAACGGGATCTGACTGGAGGAGGGGATTCTCAGAAGAACACGTCAGAGGATAAATTTATCTTATTTTCACCAAACATAGACTTTCCTCCTCCCTCTTATTAAAACCACAAAGTTGTGGAAATGTGGACATCAGACGCTTTGGAAGTGTGTGCGTCACTGCTCCGAGCGTGTGTGTGTTTATGCCTTTAAAAGGATAAAGCATCTCAGAATAATGTGAACAGATTCTCAGAGATCAGTCTCCATAACCTGCTTCATCAGGTTCAATCAGAGGATGAATTACGTCTTCATCTGTCACTCATGAAGAGCGTGACTCCTCCTCTACACGCTCAGCTGTGTGTCACAAAGCTGCCTAAAGGAACCTGACACACCAAGCAGACGGCAAAGAACTAGTTGTGACTCACGTCGCCTTGATCTTGGTCAAAGTTGCACTTGAACACACCACAAAGACTACAGCCGACGGCCAGCCACCATGTATGATCTGCGCATGCTTGAGAGGCAATAAATCTCCATGCCAGCAGGCGGCGGTAGTCCGTTGTTATGATACAAGAAGATGGGGCGGCGGTGATGGGGCTCCTCCAGCAACATGTCCGATGTGTCCTTGGGCAAGTCACTTAACCCCAAATTGCTCCTGTTGCTGCGGCGGCGTATGAATGTGTATGAATGGGATTAGTTACTTCTGATGGTCTCACTACTCAGCAGCCTCTACCATCAGTGTTTGAATGTGTAGGTTTGACCTGCGGTGTAAAAGCCCTCAAGTAGTCTGAGGACTAGAAAAGAAATATGCAAGCTCAAGTCCATTTACCCTTCATGATTTTTACCCCGCTGTCGGTCACCACTCGTATTATAGGTAGCCTACTAATGGAGAATAATGTCTGATAAAAAGTTGAAAATGGCGCTGGCGTTGTCAGCCCTTGGTCTTTTAGTGGAAAAAGAAAGTAAGAGGCGGAGGAGACACATAAGGAGAAACCACACTAATGGGTGAAAGCATGGATACTACAGAAACCTCTGAATAGCCAATCAGAGAGATTATTCTAACCGACCACTGACACCGGCCAAAAAAAGGCTAACGGGGAAAGGCGGGTAGCAACGGAGCTAGAACTACCGGGCGACAACCGCTCACTGACGGTCCAATTACGACCGACAGCCGATGATCTCCTTGGTGTGTGAGGGCCTTCAGACTCTTTAATGCAGGACTGAATGTTATCAAAGAAAAATTATGATGAGGTTTCTGCAGCTCAGACTTCTCCGAGTCTGTTCTTCATTCTTTGACTAACTTTCTTCACAGTTTACAGAATAAACTGGTTTATTTCACAACCGAGGAAATAGAAAATTGTCGTGTGAAGTTTGTTTTTGCACATGAATACAAAATGAAAATGTTGTGCTTAAAGGTCAACATGCATGCCAACCAGGCGTTTCTTTATCTATGCAACACATGACAGAATAATTATTTTTAACGGTTTGTTGTTTTAATTGACATTCATGAAATGAGGGCTGAGTGATCTGTTGTTTTACCATCACTAGTGCGATGTGTGCACACGCTACAATCACATCACAGGACCTTGAATGTCAGTCAGGTGACCTGCAGCTCACACAGTGAAGTGTTGAGTCACAGGAAGCTCAACACGCTGAGCTTTGGTTTAATCAGAAGTTACGAGCTAAACGAGACTTTGCACATCGTTAGAAACAGTCGATGGTGTTTGAGTAGCAAGACAATAAGCCTGCAGTTTATTTGTCAAGTTTATGAAGTCACTACACCTGTTCTCTCTCCACCCTTTCTCCCCCTCCTCCTCCTCCTGGACCCAGAGTGCGATCAGAGGAGGAGGTTCAGATAATAAAAAGGAGGTCCGGAGAATCTCAAGGCTTGAATTATTTCTCTGTCGTTACAAAAATCTACTTGTGTGAATAAACCCTCAGGGCGGTTAGCTTCTGTTCAACACTGCTGTGAAATAATCGTCTCCACCTGTAATCCGAGCACACCTGTTTATAGGTCAACATGAGAAGTGACTGACCTCCTCTCGGGGCTGAGCACCGCCTCCCTCTCCTGCCTGTCGGGGCTCCTGTATCGGCTCCTTTTCTCCGCCTTCCTGGCCTCGGCCTCCAGCCTCCTGGACCGTGGCGTGTCGTGGTGGCTGTGGGAGTGGCCTCCCCTCTGGTGGGCGGGGTGGCTTTCGGTGCTGGTCACCGTGCTTCCGCTGGCGTCAGAGTCCAGCGAGCTGACCGAGCCACTGATGTGGGAGCCGTTAGAGAGCAGGGAGCTGCCAGAGGGGAAGGGGTCACTGGGGGCCGGAGAGAGGCAGCGGGGGAGGCCCCCCAGGCTGGAGCAGGAGCCCGTCGGGGAGAGCAGGTCGCTAGGGGGCTGAGGGGCGGAGCCATGTAGAGGAAAGCCACTCCGTTCCACCTCGTCCCCGTTCACTGACCCGGCATCAGAACCTGGAGCTGCAGACCCTCCGTCTCCTTAAAAACAGAGGACGACACAGAGTTTATGTTAACTCATTTATAACACTTCTTTACTGACGGCCACTTAACAGCTGATCTCTACAACGCCCCCAACTGTGTTTCACCTTTACATTTACTACATCTGAGACTGAAGGAGATTTTATTTTACCAGCATGACTTCAAATTCAATACTTAAGTTTAATGTAATTTTCTTTCCACTTCCACAAAATCTATTTTTAAGTGTTTTTTTTAAACAGACTCTCAGACCATTCCTGCAGCAGAGATGAAAGGGTTAAGTTGTTCTTTAACGCATTGGTTCCTCTGTTAGTCCTCCTCACCTGCAGGGGGCAGCGGTGATCCTGGAGGCAGGTCTGCAGCGGCCCAGACTGCGGCCCCCTCGGCCTCCCTCTGGTTCAGCTCCTCCTGCCAGATGATGGAGCTGGAGTCTGGGACCTTCTCGGCCTCGGGGATACCTGAGCCCGTCACCGCCACCTTGGCTGGACCAGGCTCCTGGACGAGGTCACATGATCAGTCAGAACCAATAAAAAAGTGGAATATGTGTGTGTGTGTGTGTGTGTGTGTGTGTGTGTGTGTGTGTGTGTGTGTGTGTGTGTGTGTGTGTGTGCTAGGAGGTTTACCTGTGAGGTGGTCGGCTCCACCTTACGTTTCTTCTTCTGGTTCTGTTTGTTGGTGCGGGGGTACACCACCAGCTGGTCGCTCCACCTGCAGACACACACGGGTGGAGGTGTTTTAAATGTTTGTGTGTTTACTTCCTGTCCTGTTGAACCAATCAGATCACAGACTCACCCGTTGATGATCTCCTTGTTTTCTCCTCGGATGAAGTACTCCTGCTCAGGTGTGATGATGCACAGGGAGTTCTTCTGGCCCGTCTTCGGCTCGGCATCGATGACGTCCGTGCACAGGTTCATGTTCACCGTGCCCTGAGGGAGCGTGCTCGGCTGCAGGAGACACAACAGGAAACGTGTCAGCATCTGAATTTGACCTTAAGATTTAATGAGAACGGGATGACGAAAACAATCGGAGAATTTATAATAGTATTGAACCATAAACTACAGAAAAGCTGCTGATTTAGCCTCCTGATGGACCTGCGCTGCAGGGGGCGACTCCACTAAGGTTTTCAAAATACTCTTTTGGATTAATTAATAAATTTGACTGGCAGCTTTAAAGGTGGAGTCAGTAGAAATGTTTGTAAACACATAATTCAAACGTGGCCCCTCCTCCTGGACACGTAGTGTGGACATTTTCTAACACACGCTAGCACAAGCTAACGGTCGGTGTTTGTCACCTGCCTGTCCAACAGGAAGCAGACCAACTCCACGTCCACGGGTAAAAGACAACCCAAGGTTCACCCTCGTGTTTGAACGAGCCTTTTCCGCTTGGTATTTCTTCTCACTGTGATTATATTTTCTCTTCTATGTCTACTTCCGTCATACTCTTCTTTTCTAACCCCTCGTCCCTCCCTCGACAGGCCGCTATCAGCGCCGGCACTGTATGGACACTCGGCCACGTCACCGTGGTAACCAGTCAAACCCTTTCAGTTGCAGCACAGTGAGTGAAAGGAGGTGAGAGAAGACTGAAGCTGCTGTGTGTGTGTGTGTGTGTGTGTGTGTGTGTGTGTGTGTGTGTGTGTGTGTGTGTGTGTGTGTGTGTGTGTGTGTGTGTGTGTGTGTGTGTGTGTGTGTGTGTGTGTGTGTGTGTTCTGCATTGTTCAGCACACAGAAACATAAACCAAGTACAACCAGAAATCTTCTTGTGTGTTTAAAGCGCGTACGTATGTAAACGTATTCTCTCGTTAACTTCCCTCAGAAATCCCCTAAACTTCCTCCTGTGAACGCGCTACGTTATCAGGCTCTGCTGGACTCTCCAGGACTCAGATGTAAAACAGGTGCTGGCTCTGCTTCCAGCTCCTTTTAAGGCCACTGAACCCAGATCCAGCTTTATTAAGATCTGCCTGTAAACCCCCGCGGGCTGCCAAATATGGCTATTACAGCACGCCGCACTTCAGGACTCAGACGCTGTGCAAGAATTTGCTCCACTACAAAGAACGAAACAATCGGGTTTGAGAAGAAGGAGCTGAGAGGCTGCGTCAGCGTTTACAGAGAGGAGATTAGAAAGAAATATACGGAGAGATTTTAGACTTTCACAAACTTTACTCCATTTTAAAACCTTGGATGACATCAGGGAGCAAATAGCTGGATCCTTACTAAGGATGTTCATGTCAGAGTTTCATTTTGCCAAATAGTTACCAGGATGTTGAATCAAGAAACTGTCGTCAATAAGAATCATTAACAAACAAATGACTTTGCAAGTATATTGATTTCTCTGTCGAACAGCCAACAAAGCAAACACTGTTTACTAAAGCAGATCGCAGCACGACCAATATTCTCGTTATAGCGTCGTATAGTGGACTCTGTTTCCTCGTCCAGGTCGTTCCTTTTACGCCCAGTCTTACCTCAGGATTAGCCTTACCCTTGTGTGAGTGCGTATGTGGAAACAGCTTTAGAAACATGATTATGTCCCACTTTATTCTTCGACCATGAATGAATAAAATACTATAAAATAATGTCACAATCATTTTCAAAGCCACTTAAACATGGCGCCACACACGTCAGGAACCTAACATTTTACTGTCTGCAGCTCAGGGACCTTAAAGAAATGAAAACATGTTAAACTAAATGAGGTGAAAAAAAAGAAGGCTAGTTTGATCCCAAAGCTACTGAGCTCTGTAAACCTCCGCCTGCCCGTCCGCGGTCAGAGCAAACATTCAAACACGGTGCTGTGTGGTGCCTGAAGGTGGGTTTTCTGTGTTGTTGTTGTCGTTAGGTGGAGTCCAGCTAATCGTGGTTCTGGTCCCGAGAGTATAAAGCCTCTTGTTGCTGAGAAACGTCCCTCTGCTAACTGGCACCAAAACAAAGGAGAACTTTCTGCCAAGGCTGCCATTCAAACTGACGAATTGTTGTGGGTTTGATTTCTACACGAATGGTTCAATTCCATATCCTCCCATTGTCCGATCCCTCCAAGGGGTCGACTATTTTTAGCTCTGCGGCGCGATATTATTAAAAGCAAACCCTTTCTCACACAGTGTCACTGCAGCTGATATGTAGCACACAAAAACACAAAAACTGAACAGAAACAAGACGAGTGACAGGAGAGTGAAGGTTTCACACTGAACATAAACATCGCTTCATTCTGTAGATTCTTATGAGGGCACATGGCCCGCGGTAAAATCAGCATGCAGGACTAACAGAGTGGAGTACACCCACTCCATAAAGAATCATAAATCCTACAGGAGTCTTTAACAGGCCGAGCCAAAGGAGAGTCCGCCCAGCAGATCTGCAAAGGAGACCGCTGTTTTATACGCTACATGTTCCTCCACACAGCTCCAAACATCAAAACTAGGAACAGACAGAAAGTGGGAATCACACTGTTTACGCTCCGGCTGCAACCGGGAAGATACTTTCAGAAAAATCAACAACAGGAGCTCAGAGAAGACCAAAAAACAAGTTTTCCTCCAAGATTCAGATTCTGGTTTCCCTGAGTTTGAGAATCAGGGCGCACTCACACTAGGACCAGTTGTACCATACTAAAACATGACGCTGCCCCCACCTCCTCATTCCCCCTCTGGCCTGCACTCACACTGCTCCAGGACTAACCCGGGCCTTATCACGGTTACCTCTTGCTGAAGCACACCTCTTCAGAGGAAGTGTACGGAGCTTGAGCATGGATCAGAGCGCTCACACTGGTCAAACAAACTGGGTTTTAGGGGTGTAGTGTGTTTAGGCACGGTACGGATTGCCTAGTGTGAGTGCGCCCTCAGTCCATAAAAAGTTCCAAACGTTTATCATCGATTTCTGGATCGTCTTTGGACACAGGCCCCTAAGTCCTTCATCCCCTCTGCAATGATCTGATGGTGGCTAGAGCCACTTTGTTTATAGTTTGTATGGTCACAATCAGAGCAGTGAATTCACATCTGGTGTCAGATCCCTGCACACTCTCTTCACTGACAGAAAGGCTGTTTCTGAGGTATCTAACTCCTCTTTCAGAAACATACTTTAACTTATTAAAACTGAATGACCCAGCTGTTTGTAATGTCCTTAAACGTGATAAAGGAAAGAAGCTGCTCTGACTTCAGTGTTTCCTCCTTCACTCCTCCTCTTTAAGCTTGTTCTCATGGTCATTGACCTTTTGCCCTTTCAAACTTTCAGGGTGGTCTCACTTTTCCCCCATCCTCGTGGAAAAATTGGTTCCTGGCTGACAGTCTGACTATTTATCGGTTTATCTTAATTTGATTAGTCTTTAATGTAACTGCTGTCGTTCTCCTCTGTGGTGCATTAGCAGCATCAGCAGAGCGGGGTGCAGGAATGTCTGGGTCTGGGGCATATCTGACGTTTCCTCTGTGGTTTTTAGACACTGCAGCGCTCGCTCTCTCGGAGAGCTCGCTGCAGTTCACCAAATAAGGGCATCAGAGGAGGAATGCTGCTTTACATGGGAGAGCATCTTTGCCCCTGCTCGTGGGGAAAATAGTTCAGCTTTTAGAGGCCGCGGCTTCAGATAGCACCCCACTGTCTGCTGGGAGAAAATAAGAGGATGATGTCATCGCTCACCGGACCGTTTCACCAAGAATAAGACGTTTGGAACATCAAACCTCTCTCTATAATCTGTGGTGAGATGCAGAGACAGGGATGTGACTCAAACTAATCTTCATAACACCCTGATCCTGAACTTACTAGTTTTGTAGTCAAGACAATAATCGAGACCAAGACATGCCAAAGACCACAGTGCTCCGAGACCGAGACAACACCAGGACATTTAGGGGTTGAGACAGAGTCAAGAGCAAGACCAAGGTAGGACAGGACCGAGTCAAGACCCAGACATTTAGGGGTCGATACTGAGACAAGACCAAGATCAAGGCAGGGCAAGACAGAGTCAAGAGCAAGACATTTAGGGGTTAAGACCAAGACAAGTGCTAGACCAAGGCAGGACAGGAGTGAGACAAGACCAAGACATTTAGGAACCGAGTCAAGACAAAGACATGTAGGGATCAAGACTGAGACAAGACCAAGACATGTAGGGACCGAGTCAAGACCAAGACCAAGGCAGGGTGAGACCAAGACATTAGGAGTCACGATCGAGACAGGAAATTTAGGGATCAAGACAGATTCAAGACTAAGACCAAGGCAGAGCAGGACTGCGTCAAGACCAAGGCAGGACGAGACAGAGACCTAGACAATTAGGTATCGAGACCGAGACTGAGACCAAGGTAAGGCAAGACTGAGATAGTTCCAAGACCAAGGCAGGGTGAGACCGGGACAAAAGCATGACATTTAAGGATTGAGACCTAGTCAAGACCAAGACAGGCAGGGTGAGAGACTCTGCAGGAGAGTCTGCAGGAGAGTCCAGAGTCTGCAGGAGAGTCTGAAGGAGAGACCAGAGTCTGCAGGAGAGTCTGAAGGAGAGACCAGAGTCTGCAGGAGAGTCTGCAGAAGAGTCTGAAGGAGAGTCCAGAGTCTGCAGGAGAGTCTGCAGGAGAGTCTGAAGGAGAGTCTGCAGGAGAGTCTGAAGGAGAGTCCAGAGTCTGTAGGAGAGTCTGAAGGAGAGTCTGCAGGAGAGTCTGAAGGAGAGTCCAGAGTCTGCAGGAGAGTCTGAAGGAGAGTCTGCAGGAGAGTCTGAAGGAGAGTCCAGAGTCTGTAGGAGAGTCTGAAGGAGAGTCCAGAGTCTGCAGGAGAGTCTGAAGGAGAGTCCAGAGTCTGCAGGAGAGTCTGCAGGAGAGTCTGAAGGAGAGTCCAGAGTCTGTAGGAGAGTCTGAAGGAGAGTCCAGAGTCTGCAGGAGAGTCTGAAGGAGAGTCCAGAGTCTGCAGGAGAGTCTGCAGGAGAGTCTGAAGGAGAGTCCAGAGTCTGTAGGAGAGTCCAGAGTCTGTAGGAGAGTCTGAAGGAGAGTCCAGAGTCTGTAGGAGAGTCTGAAGGAGAGTCCAGAGTCAGCAGGAGAGCAGGCTCATGGAAAGTGTGTAATGTGGCGATGCTAAGTCCAGGTCAGAGGCCTCACACACTTAATGATCTGTCCAACAGACTGACACACTTTGTGGAAACGCACCACAAGATATTCTGTGAGTTGGAGAGTGGGAGTGGCCAAGCGTAATCATGACGATGACAAGTCTTAATGAAAAAGAAAACATTTTCCTCCTCTACTGAACTTTCCTTTAAACATGCTGAATCATTTGGATAGTTGTCGAGTGCAACTGATGGAAAATAATGATTTGACTTTGACTCAGCAGAAACACGAGGCTCCATGTCCCCTCGACCTCGGCTTGAACCTGCTGTGTTTAAAGCAGAGATTGTGATGCATGTTCTGCATGTTACAAAGCTCCTCTGATGATGAACAGCAGCAGGGATAATGTGATCAAACACTCGTTAAGACAAAGAGAGGGAGGGAGTGGCTCCTGTAAATCTCTCCTCTGTAGGAGAGGAGTAAATAACACGAACATTAAACTAATCACATCAACAGTGTGTGTTGAACAATGATGATCTCAATGAGATCAACAACACGAGTGTGGCGTTATCAGCTGCATAGTTCCTCGGCACAAAGCAGCCATTTCCCTGACCCACTTTCCTGCCCGCTGGAGCAGATGAAAAGAGCCGAGGACAAAGAGGCAGACAGTTTTGGAATCACGGTTACAATGAGAGGAAAACACAGCAGGCTGGGTGTCACTGGAAACACATTACACAGTGGAAAACACGCACACGCACACGCACACGCGCACACCCAGCGCCGTTTCCTCCCATTGTCATCGCTGGAAACACAAAGAGATCCACCACATGTGACTTCAAACACCAACGAGGAAGAGTCACTGAGCAGCTATCACACAGGGAAACACCTGCTCACTGAAGATCGCCTCCGTTTGATACAAAACACACGGATCAGAACCATTGCTAACCTAGAGGGTTATCTTCAGTATTGTGCAAGTATAAATCAAACAGTAAAGATGCCCGTTTTGATGCCACAGCAACAAATCTAGGAGTTTGTCTGCAATTTCAGGCATTTAAAAACAAGAAATGACCCAAGCTCGGACTTCTATTTCTGTTGCCGTGGTAACAAGCAGGAGTCAGTATTGGTTGACTTTAACAAGAATCATAGAAAAGTGTGTGTGTGTGTGCGTGCGTTGTGGGAGGCGGCCTGGTGGTGTGTGGCTCTCACTGTTTACACACAAACAGTGTAATCTGCAGCCTGATCAGCTAGTGAGGGTTTGGTCACCCGTGTCACATTCCCGCAGAGACAGACACACACACGCACACACAAACACACACACACACACACACACACACACACACCCAAACACACACACAGGTCAACATGAGTCCCGTCCCGCAGAGAGACTCTTCTCACTGCTCACACACGTTATCACAGCTTCAGGTTCAGTTTCCTTTAAAGAAGGGAACAAGGTGTGTTTCTTACCGACTCGTCCAGAGCGAAGCGCAGGCAGCCGTGTTCATACAGCACGAAGAATCTCCGCTGCCATTTCTGTCAGAAGACACAGTGAAGTTTTTAATCTCCATGATAAGTAGTAGTACCTGGTCTCAAATTGTGTTCCTGCTCTCTGTTCCCAAAGTTTGTCCTCATCTGTGGATAAAACGTGTTTGTGCACAGAAACTTGTTATCCAGTCTGTGCAAAGAGACAACGTGAAGGGGATTTTATTTGACATTTTTATTGGAGGGATAGCCCCCTTGAGATGCACCATCTCGTTTTCAAGGGGGTCCCCAAGATAAGGTTCAATCGTTATTTGCAATAGTCGAGGTTACCACTGACTTGTCTTATCTTAATAAACAGCATGATGTAGAGACTTCGGGTTGTCTTAAATTGTGATTGTCAAACTTCAGACCGTTCCTTCAGGATTTAGTGGAGGGTATTTATTTTTACTATAACCTCAGTGAAACATTCAGAATATTCATACAGTTCAAATTGTTTATTTCTAGTTTGTTTTCACTAACATTTGCTCGTCTAGGGCGCTCTCCCTCACCCTTCAAACCTTGGATTCAGGGTGAATAAAAACTGATGGTCGATCTGTTTTATAAAACTGTAAGAGCTCAAAATGAGCTGAGATTCTTCATGTAATAAAGTATTGATCCTGACCTAATGGATGGGCAGTCATTGCACGCTCTTACCCGAGATCTCTGCATGGGATTGTCAAAGTCGGTCCCCTCGGGGGCCAAACACAGCCATCCACCATAAATAGGTTTAGCCTGTAAAAGAGAGAGGGGGAGAGAAAAAGAGCAATTTAGGTAATCATTAAAACTGGGAGAGCGTGTGAGCCGAGGGGGAGGGGAGAGAGAGGGAGAGAGAGAGAGACAGAGAGACAGACAGACAGAGAGAGAGGGCGAGAGAAAGGGGGGGGGGGGGGGGGGGGGAGTCTTTGGGGTCCAGATGTTGCCTCTGTTCTCGTTTTGCAGCCACACAGAACCCAACGAGCGAGCTGGTGAGCGTTGTGCTGTAATCAGCTCCGTTTGATGATTGGCTGCCTCTCTGTCCCGGTTACCCACAGCACATGAGACCGCCATGGCACACACACACACTCACACTCCAGGACCGGTTGGACCACAAACCTCCTCCGACCACAGAGGCAGAAAGTTCAAAAGACGTGGAAACACATAAACACAGAGGTCGCCTCTTTCAGACTCTGAAGCAGTCGATGCTGAAGTGTAAATCCTGCAGTTCCTCGAGTGTCCACTAGAGGGTGGCTGCAGAAGCACAGGAAGTCACATACACACCCATTCTAAAAAGCCTGTTTTTACATCAGAGATTAACATGTTTACAGCCTGGTTCAAAAAAACAAATAGGTCTGATTAGCTCATGTCTTGTTCTGTTTTGATGACTCATCAGTTTTGATTTGATGAAGGATAAGAGTTATTCACAATAAGGCGTGTAGCTGACCTGATTGACAGGTGTAACGGTTTGTCAGGAGGCTTAAAACCCGCCTCAGCTCCAGCTATCAGCCTGTCGTTAGGTTGACTGAAAGTTAGACTGAGACAGCATTTCCAGCATGGAGACCGCCATCGATGGGACTCTAGCGCCACCTGCATGAACAGACGGCTCTCGTCCAAAATCTACAGTCTGCATCAGACCAGTCTCCCTCCAATAATGCAAAGCGGCAGGTCAAAGGTCAACTTGACGGACAGCAGCATCCATCGTAACAGAGGAAATAATCTCAATCAGACCAAACCACAAAAAGAGACCACCAGTTATCTTTGTTGATTCTCTAAATCATGAAAATCTAAATGAATCTCTCGTCAGCTTTTTTTCAGACTCTAAGTGGATGCTAGTTTGCAGCTTTGTGTCCCTTTTGGCACAGGAGTATCAAAACCTGATCACATCATTAACAGCATTATGACCTGATGTAAATAAAGACAGAGGCTTGAGCTTTACTCTGCAAAAAGCTTTAATTCAGTTTGAACAGGATTCAGAACACAGTGCTCTCCTGTGTCCAGCGGCTGGTCGTCTGTCTTCACACAGCGTTAATCTGCAGCTCTGTGCTCCGAGTTAACGCCGTCTCTGTGCTTTACGTGTTAAACATTACCCAGCTGCCCTCACTCCTACACACAAACCTGAGATGTCTCTGCTCTGTGGAGGATGTGATTATTAGTTAGCTCTTCTTAAAGTGCTCCGTGTCGCTGCATGCCCACCATAAATCTATATGTGCCTGAGTTAGGCGTGTGTGGACACGTCTGTGAAGGCAGTGTAGACGAGCTGAACCCTTACCAAAGATCATTTTGGAGGGGAGCATGTTGTGACCCAGATAAATCAGTTCAGTGTGTTAATTAGGCAGCGGATGACGAATGGTTTCCCCCCTGGTTGTGTCGTCCTGCAGGGAGTGAGGCAGCAGGAGAGACGTTCAGACCGCAGGGAGAAAACCTGGAGCAGCTGCTGCAGAGCGACCACGAGCAGGAACACATCGTCTGTCCGACTTTAAATGAGCACGCCGCTCCGCTAAGGCTGCTACCTGTGCTAACAAAGACAAACTGTGCACATCTCATTGACCAGCTGCCGTCTAAATGAGATCTCAAAGAAACGATTCTTTATTTAATTGTCAGTGTTTTTAGTCTTGGGACGGTTTGAAAAACAATGCGTACAACATCAGGAGTTGAAATTAATCGTTTCCACAATGCAGCATCAAACGCAGCGTCCTCAGTAGTATCTTTGACTAATTAGGGCGCGGTCACACTGGTCATCTGTACCGTGCTGTACCCGAGCACGACTGCCCCCCCCCCCGCTGCGCCATTCTCACGCTGGCCGGCACGGCGTGCGGTCACACTACACAGGACTATCCATGCCTAAAAGCACGATTACCTCTTGTACATAACGTCTTAATACAACACATGCATGCTTTATGTTATTATGAAGCGTGCTCAGTTTACAAACAGGCGGACGAGAGAGAGAGAGAGAGAGAGAGAGAGAGAGAGAGAGAGAGAGAGAGAGAGAAAAAGAGACCCACAGTTGAGTCTGCGTCTGCACATCAGAGGAAAAACACTGACAGCTATTTTACTGACTTTACAGCTTATTTTAAACCATTTTAATCAGACACAGCCATAAATAAATAAAAAAATAAAATAGACGCAACATGACAGCTACTTTGTGGCTTCTATTGTGTCATGTTAGTCAGATACAGCCATGAAACTCTGGATTTCTCCATAATGAAGGCTGTCAGCATTGTGTACCTGCGTGCTTGTGCTCGTGCATGAAGTGTACCGTGCCTGAACATGATACAGAGCGGTCACACTGGCCAAACAAACTGGACTTTAGCGTTGAAGCGTGCTTGGGCGCGGTACGGATGGCCAGTGAGACCGCGCCCTCAGTGCAGTTGCAGTCTATAAACCTGCGTCTTGCATTTTCATTTCCTGCTAATGTCGTAGACACACCGCAGAGGGTTTAACTCGGGCTTTAGGGTAGCGTAGAGCTAGGAAAAATGAAGCAATGCGCATTCGGTCGGCCTCCACTCGGCAGCAGAGCTCATCGTCTTTTTATTTATTCAGTGTGTGTGCTTCCACTGGCTCCGCTGCGCTGCGTCTCAGCTAAACGCAAGGCTTACATTTAAGTCACTGAAATAACATGAAAACATCCGGTTTATTTTCAGAATAAAACACTCTGTTTTGACGGTTCAGAAAAATTATCTTTGTGTGTTTCTTGTCGTGTTTTATACCTCATACATCCTATTATCTCGTGCTGTGGCGAATGAGTCTGTAAAATTACCTCGGGAACTCTTTTGCCTCGTCACTCTAGCTGTCTGTTGGTGTTGACCGACAATGGTGCATGGAGCCTTATCGGACCGGAGCGAACACGTTACACGTTTCTGGAAGTTGACACTTTGTAGAAAAGTCTGTGAGCAGAGCAGTCGGTATCTGTGTGGGAGCAATGGCTCCATGTTAAAGCTATCTCGTCCTCTGTGCATCGCTAGAGACTCACACGATGGGAAACTTTACTCGGATATCGCGACCCCACACTTCCTCTCCTCCCGTGACTCCTGCTCCCACTCCTCCTATCCCATCACACCATGCCGATCTCCCTGCGTCTCTCCCACGTTCATTTAAAACCAAACACTGCCTGCTTCCTCCATCTCTGCCCCGCCTCCCGCCGCCCACCTCCTGCTCTCCCCGGCGGCATGATCACTTCTCCAGGACAAACTTCTCCTCACCTCTCTGGGGACAAACTGTTCATGTGACTGAGCGAAAACCGTGACAACAGACCTGGCACTTGTAGGAAATAAAACCTCCTCCTGGGGCGCATTGGTTGAAATAAATGAATGTTCTCTGGCTCTAGCGGCGGCCCCTCCCCCGGCCCACCTTTTATTCCAGCCCCGCTGAACAAAGACTTTGTTTATATTGGACACTGTCCTTCTGACATGCAGCTCTCTTCTCTTTGCATAACTTCTCCATGTGGGCTATCTGTTTCAAAGTCCGGCTCCCCTTACCAAGAGAACACCTTTAACTTAGGGCTCAGATTCACTCAGCGAAACGGCGTGCTCATGGCGTTTTAACAGCCTTACAAGAGCTCGCTCCTCGCAGGGTGATTTAGTTTATCTCCTCAGAGTCTGACCCTTTTCTCTCCACACTGGAACATTTTACAAAGCCTTACCCTCACCTCTCGAGTTTAACACTGTTTATGCGTGCTTATATAACATGGCTTTAGGCCGAGCAGAGCTATCTGGTCTGAGCAGCGTCCACATACGAATCCTTACAAAACCTGCTTGTGCAACTGAGCTCCCTGTTGCCTGTTTGGATAGCTGACAGAGTGGAGACAGTCTCTCACAGCCTGCGGGCGGCTGGATGAGCGAGGGCGGATGGAGTATCAGCGGTAAGCCTCTCTGGTTCCGTCATGGCAGAGAGCGAGGGCCGGGTCACCGGGAGATTAGAGGAAGTGATGTAACCGTAAGCCATCTATCTGCAGTCAGGAGTCTGAAGAGTTAACCAGCAGCTCACTCAGAGAGGAGCTGTACGCACTTCAGAAACAGACACAAAGTGTGTAACCCCCCCCACACACACACACAAGAGGATGCTGACGTTGCCGTTTGGCTCTGAAGCTGCATTCGAGAGCCCATCTGGGCCTCAAGTCTGGGATCAATTACAGGACACAACAGAGACTAAACTAATGATCTCAGAGAGAAACAAGCAACTCAGAGAACACGCTCAGAGTACGACCTGCACCGCTTCATCTCTGCTCCACTCTTTCTGTTCTTTGTAAAATAGGGTTCCTGGTAGATTCTTCATGAGCTCCGTCTCCAGAGCAGGAACTTTCCCCAGGGACGAGGAACCTTTGGAGGACCTTGAGTCCACCTCAGGGACCGGGAACTTACCCGCCCCCAAGACTTTATCGAACTCACAGCTAAGGTTGTCACATAAAAAAATAATGACATGATACCTGTTGAAACCATGGCAACAAAAATAAAAGATCTAAGTTCTGTTTTTAATGACCAAAAACTGCAGAGAACAAAGGTCAAATAATTTGGAAACGTTTCAGTACGAGTTTGCCCGACGTCTTGGAAGCATTCCTCTCCTCGGTCCAATGAAGAGACGGCGTTTATTGGTTACATTTAGATATTAGCGATTATTCATATAACAACATATGGTATCAAGTGTTGATGTTTTTTAACAACATCACTAACGGCAAAGTTCGTTCTTAAGGCCCGATCACACGTAGAGCTCTCGCCGTTGCCAGGAAGTGGAAGAATGTCAGACAGAGCGGAGGTAAAGCCTTTAACTTGATTTGATTGGCTGCTTCAGAAGAAGAGCGCCGGTGACAGCGCCTTTCTGATTTTCAACTTGAGGGCTCGGATGCGACCGCACAAAAAAAAAATGGAGGAGCACTCAGAAAAAAGCTGATCTAAAGGTTCCTGTGAGTTTTGCTGTAAACGGGACTGTAGCGGTTTCTGTCCGGCTTCGGGTACACACGGGAAACAAACGCCAGCTGAAGGTTACACAAACAAAGACAACAAACCGGCAGCCAAACGGAGCTTTTAGTGCAGAGAGGAAATCAAAAGGAATTCACTTTCACCCCGCACGTCAGGGACGATCGACACGGAGAGAGAAAGGAAACCTTCAGCTGTTTTTCTTCCTGACCTACTTTATAAAAACGATTCTATCACATGAACATGAGAGAGATGCTTTCGCTCAATCTTTACACCTTAACCATTTCAAACATTACAAGCATTCAAGCACTCAAGGTATTTTCTAGGCTGCAGGGACGACGTGCTGTACAGCCGACATTCTCGTGAGCCTGACGAGCTGGTTCCTCCATCAATAATCATTTTACCCTTTCCAAACATCGGCCCGACAGCGAGTAAAGACTTTCTGAGACGGTGATCAACCGAGGGGTCTTTAAACAAGTGGATTTTAAATGATGCTAAGACGTTTCATACTGATGTGGTCGAATGTTGATCTGTGAGGACTTCTGTTCTTGTTGCTATGGTAACGAAACACAGTGCTTCACAGCTTGACAGTCTGGGCTATTAATGATTATTTTCGGGATGCAACTTTTCGTGATAGAAATGCCTCAATTGTGCAATTAAAGTCGGATTGAGGGGCGCCGGTAGCCTAGTGGTTAGTGCACGCACCCCATGTATGGAGGCTGTAGTCCTCCAAGTGGACGGCCCGGGTTAAAATCTGACCTGTGGCCCCTTTCCTGCATGTCATTCCCTGATCCCTCCCTCTCTGGTTTCTGACTCTCTCCACTGTCCTGTCCTGTCATGAGTATCTCTGGATATAAGGCAAAAAATAAAATAAACGTTGAAAAAAAAAAAAAGGTCCGATTGATTTTAACGTTTAGTTACACGCCCCAAACACTGGGAGGGGAGGGGAGAAGAAAAAGAAGACAATGAACAGTCAATCATGTCGAAGGGGTTGGGGTCAGCGCAGCTTCAGGCCCCGTGTCTACCTCGCGCTTTTTCCGGGCAGAAAAGCATCTAGGTAGACAGCGCTTGCATGAAACGCGCTGCACGTCCGTCCCGTCTCTATGACAACAGTCTGTTGACCGCTGTATGACCGGCACGGCTCCGTCACTTACTGCATGTTTTATATTTGAGATCGTTTATTTCCCGACCAGACACGGAGCGAGGAGGATGTGGAGACAAGACACGACCTGTAGGCGGAAAAAAAAAATACGGGGATTTTCTTATATTTTGAAAAGTGCGCCGGTGACGTCGGCATCGCCTTTCTGAAAAGTTGCAAGATTTTCAACTTAAGCAATCAATCTCGATTTTTGCTCCAGACAACCGCCTGCTGCTGTAAACGCTCTCTACTTGTTGAAAACAACTGAAAAAGGAAACTGGCCCTCAGAAAAAAAAACCGCTGGGTGGACACGGGGCCTTACAGACATTTGGAGCAGAACAAAAACAACTTCAGCAGTTTGGAGATAGTTTGGCTTTTTGGTGATGCAGGTTGTAATCCAAACAGCTCTGCTGGTCTCAGCTTGAAGAGAACTGCTCGTGTTATACAATGAAACTTATGATTTTTGACTGTTGAATAAATGCAGCAACATCGGCACATATCGGAGATAAAATCAGCCGATACCAAATTGCTGGTAGTCCTTTTATTTGGCCAATATTGTTAGCTGGCCGATTAATCAGTCGGACACCAGTTTTCATTCACAATGGAAACTTTGTGCACATGACTGTGCAAAAAACCTCTTTGCAACATTTAGTTGCCAAACACTTCTGCAACTCAGACTCTTTCTCACCTTCACTTAAAAACGTTACCTTTGCATCATTAAAATAACAGACATTGCAGCCTTAGTGTGCAATGAGCACACTGTCTGTCAATGAGTGCACAGGTGAGTCTAAATCACCGTGACGCAACCAGATATAACACATATGCAACATTCCTGGTATAATTAGCATCTTTGGTACCTGTGTCAGGTCCTGGTCGGTCAGCAGATGCAGCTCTCGGGGTTTGAAGCAGTTCTGACATTTGCTTTTATTGAAGAAGTTCGCCTGGAATTTCCTGCAGGGGTTTTCTTTAGCGGTAGACATGTTTAAAAAACAAAAACTGATGTATACGTGCAGGACTTTTTATCAATGAAGCTGTAATCCTCCTCTTTTTTCTTCTGAGACTTTTTATCCCAACAAAGCTCCACGACTCCGACGCATTTTCATGTGATAAAATATATCGAATAGTTCGGGGATAAAAGGTTCAAATTAGACTCTTCTTCGTGTCTATCCAATCGCTGGCTCCTGATAAATAATTAGCTGCCATTAAGCCGGGCTTCCCCTCCCTCAGTCCCTCAGTCCATGGCCTGCTCCCACAAAGCGAGGAGGCTAGTATCCTGTTAGCTTCCCGTGGAATTACACATCAATAATGTAATGGCCACGCAAACAACACCTGCGCACAGGTACCTCCTTTAAGCTCCCATGAGACGGTGTCCCTTCTGTAACAGCAGACTCCCATGTGGAGGTGGACCAGGCTCAGACAGCAGGACCCTGTCCCCGGAGGAGCAGGCAGTCCATGCGAACTTCATCCAGTGTAGCCACGGTTAGCGCTGGGAGCTAGCTCGCAGATAGCTCATGAAATCTCGTCCTGGCTCGTGTCTATTAACTTTTAAATAAATATTTTAAATATATATATCCGGTAATCCGAGCCGGTCCCGTGTTAGACCCGCTGCTTGCAGGGGGAGCAGCTCCGTGCCGGTCGTTCAGGGTTCGGGTCCATAACTAGCCTTGTTAGCAGCGAGACGTTTATTTTCTTCTTTCCCAAAGGAGCGAGGGGGAGCGGACACTCACATACACACACTCACACACACACACACACACACACACACAAGCTGTTGGGAATCTGTGAAAGTCTCGCGATAACTACTCACTCTCGCCACCCTGTGGACACGGTCTACTACAAAGTGTGTTTTTATAATAATAATATTTTAATGTAAAATAGTTATGTTTGTTATTTTTTTTACATGTTGATATGTAAAAATATGCTTTTTGTGCGTCATTACTTTAATAAATACAAAAATATTTTTCATTAATTATATAATTCTCTATATTAATTCATCGTTGTATTATATCATGTTTATTATTTATGTGTGCTTTCTAACTAATACATATTTATTAATTTGGATTTTAAGTTAGTATATATTTTAGATTATTATTTTATGAATTTCTCATTGTGTTATTTTTTTGTTTATTCGTAATTTTTATATCATTAGATTTATTTAATTGTATTTTTATTTCAAAATGATATTTTATTAGCGTATCATTGTATTATTTATTTTTTATTCACATGTTATTTTTTGTTACATTTTTACATTATCGTTTTATTAGACTTTTATTACGAAATTATTTGTTAAAAAATAATACGATTTTGTGTAATTTTATGTGATTATTTGTTTATTTATTATGTTCACTTTTATATCATTATTATTTATTTATTTATATTTTTAATTAGATCTTTTAGAAAAGTATTTATTATTAATGAGGGATTTGTATGGTCACTTATAATATTATTGTAGATTTATTTTTTTGTTTTTATTTTATTTATATATATTTTTAAGATCTTTTAGCATAAAATATTTCTGTTATTAAATGACAGTTGTTGTCATTTTATATTGTGTTTGTTATTGTAAACAAACAAGAGGAAAAATCTCTTTATTTTAATCTCTTATAAATTAAAATATAAAACTGGAGTTTTAAAAAACAGCTTCTAATAAATCCTGTATTACCAAACTAATAAAACAATAAAACATGTCACATCGCACGCCAAATATTGATTACATCATCATAGACCCTATAAAAAGATTGTTAAAAGATTTTTTAATTGAATTAAACATTATCTCTGGTTACTGTGAGGTGCTAAGAAATACAAGAAAAACGCTTTTAATGCAAAGATGCAAAATTTTGTAATGTTTCATATTTTCTGTCGTTGTTTATTTGATTACTGATGTCTCTGATTTTCACAAAGAAACAACTTTATTTTCAGACTCAGACTCAGAGAACTATGCATCACTTCAATACGAGCATCAGAATCAGCAGGCCGTCTCCACCAACAATTCTGAGGAATTTATGAGACATGAGAGCTCATGAGCTCCGAAGGAATAAGATGTGGTTAGTAACTAAGATTTACAGATAGTGACATGTAGTGATATGATGTTAATGCACAGAGAGAGGGACAGATAGGAGCTCAAAGTGCTCAGTTCCACCCATAGTCTAACCCTATAGCAGCATAACTAGAAGCTGCGCCAGCCCTCACTATACGTTTTATCAAAAAGGAAAGTTTAAAGTCTATTTAAAGTACAGAGTGTGTCTGCCTCCTGTACACTGAATGGTTGATGATTCTAAAGGAGAGGGGCATGATAACTGAAGGCTCTACTTCTCATAGTACATTTAGAGACTGTAGGTACCACATGCAGGCCTGATAACTGAAGGCTCTACCTCCCATAGTGCATGAGCAGGTCTGCATTCTGGGAGCATAATGTTCTCGATGGGTAATACGGCACTATTAGCTCTGTAAGATAAGATGGTGCCTGACCATTAAGAGCTTTGTAAGTGAGAACAAGGATTTTAAGTTCTATTCTATGTACAGTCTTTGGTTCATACGCAGAGGGCATCAAAAAACGTATTTCAGTCAGCTCCAAAGGTGGATGTGAGCCAGGCAGAAGGAGCTAACATTAGGCAGGAGGCTATCGCTAACAGTACTGATTGAATGTGCACACATTGATTTAAATCATATCCCGAGAGGACGCAATCAATGGGCCTTTCAAGGGCCCAGCCATGTTTGCGGGCGGCCCTGTATGTGGGTGTAGGAGGTCAGCGAGGTACTTTGGGAGGCGGAGGGATTTATAAGTGAGGAGAGGTATTTTGTATTTGATTCTGGACATTATTGGGAGCCTGTGGAGGGGGAGATGAGGGTTGGGGTGAATCTTGCTGCTGTTTTGATGCACGGAAATAAACAAAAACATCGCAACAAATAGAAAGCAAGTGGAAAGCAAAACTCTCACTCTCATGGAACTGTAGAAAAATAAACTGACCAATGTCGACATAAAAGACTGAAGAGCTGCAGGGATAAACACACAAAGTGTATGTGAGTCTCTCATATGTGCAGGTCCTCTCTACACGCTGGCAACAAGGGAGCATGCCTCAGATAGCCTTCACTGCATCAGTGTGTATTAATGGCTGACTGAAGCAGAGGCTATTATAAGCAGAAGGTTCAAGTGGACAGACAGACAGACAGAGGGACAGACAGACAGACAGACAGAGAGAGAGAGAGAGAGAGCGAGAGAGACAGACAGAGAGAGACAGAGAGAAAGACAGAGAGAGAGAGAGAGCTGTGTGAATGGACGAGGGACACTGAGCGAGGGAGGCGAAGAGACTCTGTTACCTAACTACACCCTGAAAACAACAACAGGCCGTCCTGCTGAAGGATTAACTCCCTCATCGTGCTGTAAGTGAACCAAGAATAAAACAGATTACAGGTGTGTGTGTGTGTGTGTGTGTGTGTGTGTGTGTGTGTGTGTGTGTGTGTTGTGTGGTTACTATAGATGTGCCCTCTTTAACCCGATGGGATCTGATCAGCCCATATATTCAGGTCTGGTGTGTGAACTGTGTCTCTGTGGACAGGTTTTTAATGTGGATTAGCGCTGATCTTCATGTTAATCAAAGTACAGATAAGGGGCAGATAAGGTCACGCTCTGCTTGGAAATAGGAAGCCAGCCTCCTCAGTTGCCCCCCCTCGACCCACCACCACCCCCCCTCCTCGGGGTATCTTATGACAACTTCCCCGGGGTGACACAGTGAGCGGTATCTGTGGGGCAGAATATATTTAGCTGCTCTCCTTAAACTCACTTCACAAGGGAAGTTTGACCAAAGAGAGATTAACAATGGAGGTGTCTTTATTTCACATCACAGAGGAACAAAAAGCTGCAACGTGTCGACATACAGGATGCAAATAAACAAAGGGCTTGTTTTTAGTTGTGGGTGGGACCTACTTCCAATAGTTTACTACTTTTAAAACTTTATGTTTTCAAACTCTACCTTTGGATTCATGAGCACAGAGTATGTATCTGAACACACTCAAACAGTTATAGATATTTTAAATTGTGTGGTTTTAGGCGCCGGTGGCCTAGTGGTTGATGCACATACCACACACAACGAGCTATAGCCCTCCAAGCACGTGTAAATCGTGTGGTTTTAGGCGCCGGTGGCCTAGTGGTTGATGCACATACCACACACAAGGAGCTATAGCCCTCCAAGCACGTGGCCCAATTTCAAGGCCGTCCTGTAGCTCATTTCCTGGCTGTGGATCAGTGGTAGAGTTGGTCGTCTCTCAACTCGAAGTTTGGGGGTTCGGTTCCCAGCTCCTGCAGCTAGTTATCATTAGACAAAGGAGCGAAAACCTGATCACATTGTTTCTTTCTCTTCTGATCCTCCTCAGATCATGACCCTCCCCTCGGTGGCGGTGCTCCCCCTGCTGGTCGTAGTGGCGGCGGGCGTTTACTACATCTACAATGAGGTCATGCGGTACATGTCCAAGTCTTTAGTGAAGAACAAAGTGGTGGTCATCACTGATGCCGTTTCTGGGGTCGGAACAGGTACAAGATCCCACTTCTCTGTTTAATCACTTCCCTTTTCACTGCCATGAAGGGTTTGTTTACATCATATATTGTCTGTCTGTCTGTCTGTCTGTCTGTCTGTCTGTCTGTCTGCCTGCCTGTCTGCCTGCCTCTCTGTCTGTCTGTCTCTCTGTCTGTCTATCTGTCTGTCTGCCCACCCCCAAACTAACACATTTTTGGATCTGTGTCCTGATCTGTGAAACAGTAACACCTCCACATGTAGCTCTCCACCAACTTTTCCTAATCAGTAATTCAGCATCTTTCTGTGTTTGTGTTCAGAGTGTGCCCATCTCTTCCACAAGGGCGGGGCCAGACTCATCCTGTGTGGGGCGAGCTGGGACAAACTGGAGTCTCTGTACGACTCTCTGACGAACGACGCCGACCCCAGAGAGGTGAGGACATAAATACACACATAAATAAAACAAGTCTTCCATTAGTTTCACTCCGAAACATCATAAATAAACCACACTGTGAGTAAACTGTTCCAAAGCATCGCTCTTTATTGTGGCGCTGCTGAGTCATGCTTCTGGAAAACGTCCCTGCTGAGGCAGAAATCTTTCTCTCCGGCTGCCGCAGTAAACACAACTATCTGTTACTGGGATGTTACCACAGAGCACAGCTTTAATCAGAGCACAGAGAAAAGACCAAACAAGCTGTCCTTGTGTTTATCATCGTCCTCTGCTCCTCAATCCACATTTTCTCCTCAACACAAAAGCAGGGAATCCTCTGAGACAGCTCACTGTCCTCCAGGTGTCCCTCACACCAGCCGGAGCTGATGTATTTCAGATCAATGATATCACCTTATTATAAAAAACACAGCTCCTGATGTTTAATTGATTTCTGCTAACTGCTTTTCCTGTCTGTTCATTGGTTAGAGCTCAAAGCTGTCTCCGCTCCCTAATGTTGGCAGCATGGTGCCACCAATGTGTTTCATAAAAGCAAACTCTGTGTTTCAGAGGGACAAACTGACAATATGTTATTAATATGGATGCACAAAACTGTTGTGTTGTAGATAAGACCACACTAACCGACACCAAGACTTTCCCGAGACTTGGTCTTGACCGGTCTCAATTTAAAATCAAGAGTCCGCTCAGTCTGAGACCGAGACAAGATTGAGTAAAAACGGTTTTGATTCCGAGACTGAGACCTTCAATAAGCGGTCTCAAGACTTTTAGTACTACTTTGTACTATATGAGAGGATTTGTGACAGAAAGTTAACAGACTGAGAATATTTACTCTGAGCGCTATCAACCCCTTCCTCTCTTCAGCTTCGCCTTTTTGTCCACATCTTATCTCTCCTTGCTCCAATGACATCAGGATGGTAAAACCACAAGGTTTGGAAATGTTAGTCTGCAAAGGGATGAGTTGTATTACTGTGGCTTCAATAAAATTAAACATTATTGTGTGATGGCACAGACACATACTGCGTGTTCGGATGCTGGACACACTGATGATATGCTCCACAGGTTTATATCGTGCAGTAACACTGTGGTGTGTCCGTGCAGACGTTTGCTCCGAAGCTGGTGATCCTGGACTTCAGTGACATGGACAGTGTGGAGGAGATGGTGTCGGAGGTGGTGGAGTGTTACGGCTGTGTGGATGTGCTGATCTGTAACAGCAGCGTGAAGCTGAAGGCCCCCGTGCAGAGCGTTTCTCTGGAGCTCGACAGAAACATCATGGACATCAACTACTTTGGACCCAGCTCTCTGGCTAAAGGTGGGCTGGACTTTACTGTGAAAATCTACAGACAGGCTGAAAAGACTTCCTGTAGGATGATGGTTCTTATCTTTGTTACCTAAGAGGTAATTTTCCTCTGACCTCACACTAAGGGTGGGAACATATATCACTTTTATTTTGTTGACCTGCTCCGTTCAGGGTTATAAATTGAAGGAAAGAGCAAATCTGTCAAATTCTTATTTCAACAATTGAACCACAAAAATCATGGTAGTGAAAAACTACAAAGGCATCAAGTCCAAGGTGCAAAATCCGGTGTTGAGAAATGAAGTGCAGAAAAAGTTCAGTTCCTCAAGTGGCGACCACCATGTCCATGTTTCTTCACAGTCTACAAGGAGGCCATGTTTCAATGATCAAAACAAATGCTCTCTTTCAAGTTTGCCCCCTCCCCCTCCTGTCCTCCTACCCTAAGTGTGACATCAGAGAGAAATGGCTGCCGTGTGAACACGCTCGATCCATGCTGACTCTCGCTCATGTTGCAGGTGTTCTTCCCACAATGATCTGCAGACGATCGGGTCACATCGTCCTCGTTACCAGCATCCATGGAAGACTGGCCGTGCCGTTCAGGAGCTCATGTGAGTCACAGCAGTGAAGGGTTCGTCCTGAAAATATACTGCTGCTTTAAATATCCCACTAAAGGTGAAGGAGCTTTACTCTTATCATACTTTAACTCTAAAGTCTTTACATCTTTTATGTCATATTGTAGGAGAAGTTAAAGGCAGGGTTGGTCATTTTCTACAACTAGCATGACTTTGAAAGTAACATTCACTCAGTGATCTGTCTACACCCACCCACTCCCCTCTGTGCTCCCTCAAAAGCCACGCCCCTCACTTACATGCACGAGCGCCGTTGGTTCAGAAGCGGACCTCAGCTCATGCTTTGAGTGTGGGCTCGTGCACGCAAGAGGTAGAGAACGAGCAATTTCTGTCAGGACCTAAAGACATATTCAACCAAAATCGATTGAATTGATTGATCGAATTGATTAGAATATAAAAAAGGTTCTAGCATGTCCTTTGCAAAATGTCAAGTATGTACGAGTCTCCTCCATAAAAGTCTTGAAATGAGGATTGAAGTAAAAAGGACAGGAAAGTTTATCGTTGTTAGCTATTGGCAGTTTGGGAGGTTTAAATTAGAGGCTCTCAACTGGAGGGCAAGAGAAGTGGTTCAGATAGAAGTGATTGTACCCGACCTAAAAAGCCTCTGCATGTTTCTAATAAACTCCATGAGCAGAAACGTGCTCAAACTAGGATCAATATTGGAGATGCTTTTGATAAATGGAGAGAGGTTAGAACACAGAAAGGTTTACAGACCGATGCAGAGCTGGATAAACACTGAAGCTTCAGAGTCCACCACATGGTGACCTGCGTGAGCATCGACTCTAGAGAGGAGGGGGCCGGGGGGGAGACAGCTCTCTATGATGTTTAGAATTTGGACTGCAGTACCCACTTTAACCACTAGGAGTCAGAGTTACATACTGCTCCTTTAAATGACAGGAGGAGAACATCTTGTTTGATTTATTTTGGAGTAAATGAGAGTAGTGATGATTTACTGTGAAACAAAAAAGATATTCAAATGAAACGTGTAAAAACGTGAGTTTGTGTTTTTAGGTATTTTAACCTTTAATGGTGTAATGGTAGCGAAGAGCTTTGTGACTCGTTTGGTCTGCAGACATCAGGTGTTCAGAGAAACTTATTCTGCAGGATGAGAGAGAATCCTGGACACACTGAGTACACCTTTCCCAGGTCACCTGAGGGGTCGGCGCAGGTTTAATTTGAGACTTAATCGAGATCTATACCTATATGCCTCAGCGTAGGTGAAGAAAAGTCACGTGTCTCTGCATTAAATTTAGTTTCCATAAACTGAAACTCGTTCAGAGAAAAGTGAAGCTGGCAGACGTTCACTCAGTTTAGTTTTACAGATGGAAACAATCAGACTCTGAAATGTTTGGAATTAACCTATAGCTAAGTCACACCTGTGTGTGTGTGTGTGTGTGTGTGTGTGTCTCTGTATGTGTGTGTGTCTCTCTGTGTGTGTGTGTGTGTGTGTGTGTGTGTGTGTGTGTGTGTGTGTGTGTGTGTGTGTGTGTGTGTCTATGTGTGTGTGTCTCTCTGTATGTGTGTGTGTGTGTGTGTGTGTGTGTGTGTGTGTGTGTGTGTGTCTCTGTATGTGTGTATGTGTGTGTGTCTCTCTGTATGTGTGTGTGTGTGTGTGTGTGTGTGTGTGTGTGTCTGTGTGTGTGTCTGTGTGTGTGTATGTCTCAGACACAGCCTCTAAGCATGCAGCTCAGGCCTTCTTCGACTGTCTGCGGGCTGAGGTGGAGGAGTATGGGATCTTGGTGAGCACCGTCAGTCACACCTTCATCAACACCTCCGAGCCGCCGCCCGTTAAAGAGTCCGTCCCCAAAGCCAACACGCTGTCTGCATGTGAGTGACTGAAGATAAATGATTACACAGGTTTCAGCTCACAGCGCTCTGCAGGTTAAAGGTGACGTTATTAGTTTGTGAGTCTGTATCCTCTCTCCTACAGTCATCGCCAGCCAGCTGACCCACGGTGTGCGCCCGTCCATCCTGGCCAATGAGATCATGCAGACGGTAAACAGGAAGAAGAAGGAGGTGGTGCTGGCACACCCTGTCCCCCGGGTGGCGCTGCTGCTGCGCTCCCTCCTCCCATCCTTCCTCTTCGCCGTGCTCGCTGCTGGAGTGAAGGACTCGGAGCTGAACGAGCAGATGCAGTAAAGACGCCATCCAGAGGCGGAGCCTGCGGAGCCTGCAGAGCCGTCAGGCTGCGTGGTCATCAGGAGGACGTTTGTTTGTAGAAATGTAATAAAAGTTGAATTCCCATGAAATGAAGATGTTCTTTAAATCATGTTTGGAGTGTCTCCTCTACGACTGAATCTCCCCAACAACAACACGCACTTCACATGCACGAGTGATCCACAGGAAACACTTTTACAGACTAGTGTTGTAGTCAAGACCACACTAACCGAGACCAGGACATACCCGAGACCAGAGTGCTCCAAGACTGAGACAAGACCAAGATATTTAGGGATCGAGAACGAGTAAAGACCAAAACCAAGGCAGGACAAGGCCAAGGCCAAGACCAAGACCAAGACCAAGACCAAGGCAGGGTGAGACAGAGTCAAGACCAATAAGTTTCAGGATTTAGACTGAGTCAAAACCAAGACCAAGACATTAAGAGTGAAAGACCAAGGCCTTAAATATCTCTGAAAAGTCATCATCTTGTGTTTCGGGGCCATGTCCCTCACTTAGACTGTAACACCAGGAAGGCTCCAGCCGAAACTGGGGGATAAAATCAAACTACAAATGAATTGAAGTTATTTGTTCTTTTAAAAAGAGGCGTTTTCCTTCTAATGTCAGTGATGACGTGGAGAAATAGTCTATCAGTGGTGGTCTTGATTTCAAATCCAGAGTCCGCCCAGTCTAAGACCCGAGACAAGGCCGAGACCTTCGAAAAAGTGGTCTTGAGACCAAGACCGATCTACAGCACTACCACAGACCTGTCCTCCTGTGTTCCTGTTTCTGCTCACACTAACTAAATAACTACCTAAGCTATAAATAAATGTGCAGAAGTTTCACATTAAAAAGCAGCACAGAATGATGACAGTAAAGTTATTTATAAAAACCTTAAAGTGGAAACACAAATTAACTGCAAAAAACTAAACTTTTAGGAAATTTAAACAAAACAAACACGTTAAAATGTCCAATGACCTTTCTTACCCATCCATCATCTATATCACTTTTCCTGTTCGGGGTCGCAGGGGACTGTTCAGCCAATCACAGAGCTGACATATAGAGACAGTCAACCAGCCACACAGAGTACCCGGAGAGAACCTACACACACAGGGAGAACATGCAAACTCCACACAGAGAGGCTCCTGTCAGACAGGGATTCAAACCAGGAACCACCTCACTGTGAGTGTGTGTGTGTGTGTGTGTGTGTGTGTGTGTGTGTGTGTGTGTGTGTGTGTGTGTGTGTGTGTGTGTGTGTGGGTGTGTGTTTGTGTTTGAGCTCAATCAGCTTCTGCAGAAGAGAGAAAGGTGAAGACACCAACAGCAATACACACAAACACACACACAACGACACACACACACACACACACACACACACACACACACACACACACACACATACACACACAGAAACACACACACACACACACACACACACACACACACACACACACACACACACAGACAAAGAATGTCTTGATCCAGTATTTTTAATTTCAGCTGAGTGTATTTCTCAGTTCGTCCTCTAGGTGGCAGCAGCGCGCAGTGATTCTGATGCAGGTCAGACGCTGTAAAGCTTTTTGTTTGCAGACTTCTCAGTTCCTTCAACCCACCCTCCCTTCCCTCCTTCCTCATCCCTTCACCCTCTTTCCTCATCCCTTCACCCTCCTTCCTTATCCCTTCCTATTCAACTCAGCATGTCTCTCTCATTTCAGGTCCAGTCTGGGCCGTAATCAGTTCAGGTATATTAATGTCTGAGACGAAACCTCCACTCCTCCGATCAACCTCCCAGACCAGAGTTCATGTTACGTCTTAATTATTGTTTCAGAGTTTTACTGTTCCTGTAATGTTTGAATCACCGCCTGCAAGTCAAATAATAAAATCAAATTTTCACTTTCAGTGATGCCACGATGATCAGGTCGCGATGATGTTCACACAGAGAGCGTTACGGAAAGTCAGAAACGAAGGCGAAATTAAAATTCCAAACGGAGAAAGAGCCACAAGAAACTCTCTAAAAACGCCAGGAGGAAACACCTGGAGGTACGAGGATATCTGCGGCGATTCTCGAGTCTGACGGGGCCCTCTTTAAAAATGAATTGGGGGTCCCTCCAAACAGCCTTCATCACATCGTGTCTGCCGGGATCGTTCCTCTTCCTCCTCTTTTTACCTCTTTTCACTTACACACAGATAACTTTGGTCTTCACAGCAAACATGAATGCAACGCTAAGCAGGGAATGGAGAGTTCTGATTGGGCCCCCATTTTGCATTCCGAGCCACTGCTGTAGGCTAAAGTTTGTCAGCCCGTGGGGGCCTCCTACTGGCTTGGGGGCCCCTTACAGTTGCCTGCCTCGCCTATTGACAACCAGCGCCTCAGATCGACGTCTGACAGTGACAGAGACTAAAGAGACAAAACCAGGTGTGACAGACGAGACAGGTGACCCTGATGAGGGCGATCAACGTGGAGGGAAACCACACACAAGAGCAGGAAGTAGACATGAAACACCGGGGAAAGAACTACAAAAAATAACAGGAAAGACTGAAAACCAACAGGAAACTAAGGACATAACAACAAACACGAAGGGGAAGGAAAAGACAAAATGAAACAGGAAGTGTTGTCTGATGAATAAAAATACAAAACGAAACCAAAAACTCAGGACAGACTCATCCAGTTACATGTTGCCCATAGATTTATAGGTCTCATCACTTCAGGGCTGCAGCGGGCCTTGTATTAACCTGCAGGATGACACGGAGGGATCACTGCAGCTCCGAGCACGATCGACAATCTGAGGGGAGAGAAAGAGACAGATTTTATAGATTCATGATATTTGATATCAGAAATAACTTGAACAGAGCCTCTTTTCTGATGCTAATGAGTCAGGGTCTGGTCCACTGTGTGTGTGTGTGTGTGTGTGTGTCTGTGTGTGTGTCAAGTGTTGGCGTGACGTCCAGCTGGTGTGCGTGCGTCTGTCCTCCAGGTCACTCTCCTCGGGGGAGTTTAGGATCTTTTGTCTCCATAGAGACGGACAGGAATGTGTGTGTGATGAATAAATGCAGCTCGGTGACATTTCCTGGCATCACACAGGAAGGACTCCTCTCAGCTGGTCGCTCTAAATTGGCGTTTTGATCGCACACATTTACATGTGTCACATGTGTTTCAGTGAATGAAGCGGAGGTCAGTCGGTTTCATGTGAGGATACATGTTCATAAAAATAGGTTCCTGATTGTATTTCTCGCCTTTTCTCTTGTTAAACTTGTTAAAGGAAGAATGCGCGACATTTTGATCCAGTAGATGTCGCTCTTGAGCTCCAGCATGAAACAAAAACAAACTTCCTGTTTGGCCACACCTCCTCCATACTGAAGCCTCCGCTCTCCTCCAGAGACACACCTCCAAACCCTTCTCCACTCACGTTCTCAAGCGGCGGACAAAATCGTCGTCTTCTCGAGCTTCAATCACCTGTGTCCTGCATTGTTGTGTTAGCGCTCTTTAGTTAGCTCGTAGCTTCACATAACATGTAAAATGACACGGAATGAGTGTGATCTTAAAAACTCTTACTAACATCCAAATAATCAGTGAGTATGTTCTTCATCTCCCTAGTTCTTGACTAAAACAGCTTTTATACACAAGGGGAGGAGCCGGCCGTCCCGTCTATGTAAACACGGCTCTGACAACAACACAGCCAGCAGGACTCGAGCTTCTCACTCATTGAAGACAGTCATGACTCAGAGAGACATTTACACAGGATATTCTTGATCTCTGATATATTTATCATGTTGCACATTCTTCCTCACACAGATTCTCTCACTGCCAAAGGTCCTGCAGGTCATGCCGTCTGCCCCCCTGGTGGTCTGTCTGTGCACTGCGTGTATCTGGTTATTTGACAGAATAAAAAAAGATCTCATTGAGAATGGAGAGGATTAAAAAGGTGTGCATCATGTCTCCCTTGGCTGAGAATTAAAGATGTGTTCAGTATCATGTGAGAGTGATGTGTATGGAAGCCCTGAGTGGACATTCATCATATCTACATATCACAGTGTGCAGTTATATGAGAGAGTGATGTGAGGATAACGGTCCCTCTCCACAAGCAGGATGCAGATCAGCTGATTGTCCTGCAGGCGTATTCAGAGTGATGCCTCCTGACTTATAAATGAGAAGCAGCTAACGGGGACGTTTGGCGCTCTCTCTCTCTCTCTCTATGAGCGAGGTGATCACCCTTATCAATTTTTAACGCTCAGGTTATTGACACAGAGCTGAGTGATGGAGGTTATGCAGAGGCCATGGTAATGATTCCCTGAGCTTTAACACACAGCGGCACCATGATGATGTCGATGGTGGGGGGGTTGGGGGGGGTTGTTCTGGCTCTGCCTGTATTAAAATAAAGTCTGCATGGCAAAGATCTGTTTGTCCGTCTGTCCTCACTTTGGATGCAAACTGTCAGATGAGACATAAAGATGTGTGTTTGTCCAATCAGGAAGCTTGAAGACGCACAGTTTTCTTATCAGGCTGGAAACATACTCGATGATTTTAGGCCCAAATAGACCAGGGGGCGTGGCCTGATTTGAGGCTCGTCGCAACTGATTATAAGGCCAAATAATCCTAACGTGTGTGGTGTCACTGTGATTATTTTTGAATCAGGGCCTCCCTGATCTGGAATCATCCTGGTCCGGCTGCCTCTGACTGAAAACCTGCGACAGCCAATGAGAGAGGGCACCAACCGGATGTTTCATCACTTTAACAGCTCACAAAGATGGCGGCGAACAGAGAGCGACTTCACCGTCTTCTCAGCCAGGAATTCAGTCTTGTTCTTTTTCTCGTTTTACGCTGCAAAACAGAACGCACGCCAGGACAGCCAGCTGACCACGACCATCATCCTCCATGTTTGTTTTTCTCCTCAAGTCACGTTTGATCACGCAGGTTTCTGTGAGATCTCGTCTCTTTGGAATCGTTTTTTACAAACAGCAGGTGTGTGGTCTTGCCTGGGCTCGTCTCCTCGTCGGTTAGAGCATCACACTCAACAACAGCAGACCATAAAAACATAACACTGATCAAAACAAGAAGGTGGACACTGAGTAAAGTGTGCAGCAGGAAGGTTTCTCTGCAGCCAGGCGGGCGCTGATGTCACGTGAAGCTGAACTGAAGGATTCAAACCTTTTGAAAAATAAAGATCAGCACACTGATGATGAAGACAGCAGGATGTAAAATCATCCAGGAGAGTTTTGAATCTTTATTTCGCTCTTCCATGGTCTCAGTTGTTCACAGAGAAGAAGAAGAAGAAGAAGAAGAAGAAGAAGAAGAAGAAGAAGAGGAAGAAATCTGCTTGGGCCCCGAGCCGCTCTGCATGATTAAAGTTTTCTTTCAAGGTATAATCTCAGCATCACGTCATCTTGAGCAGGGATTTCTTTAGTCATAGAAATCCTCCTAATCCCTCACTCTTGTTTGGTTTAAAGATTACACATATTTAATCTTAAAGGGAAAGTTTGCCCTAATCTCTGATGAATCCCAGCATGCACTGCTCCTCACATCCCTTCACGTCCGCACTTCTCACAGCAGAGAACAAGACGGCTGCACAGTTTGTAATGTCGCTTTAATCCCTCCTCGGTTTCCTCTCGTTTGGACACACAGAGCACGATAATGTGGGAAACAGCGGGAATCTTTGACCAGAACAAAGACGAGGACTCGAGTGATAAGTGCAGCGTTGACCCTCTTTCTTTCTCTCTCTCTCTCTCTCCCTCTCTCTCTCTGTCTGTCTCTCTCTCTCTCTCCCTCTTTCTCCATGTGTCTCTCTATCCCTCTCTCTCTGTCTGTCGCTCTCTCTCTCTCCATGTGTCTCTCTCTCCCTCTCTCTCTCTGTCTCTCTCTCTCTGTCCCTCTCTCTCTATGTGTCTCTCTCTCTGTCTCTCTCTGTCTCTCTCTGTCTCCCTGTCTGTCTCTCTCTCTCTCCCTCTCTCTCTCTCTATCTCTCTCTGTCTCTCTCTCTCTCTCCATGTGTCTCTCTCTCTCCCTCTCTCTCTCTGTCTCTCTCTCTCTCCCCCTCTCTCTATGTGTCTCTCTCTCTCTCTCCCTCTCTGTCTCTCTCTCTCCCTCTCTCTCCATGTGTGTCTCTCTCTCTCTCTCTCCCTCTCTCTCCATGTGTGTGTCTCTCTCTCTCTCTCCCTCTCTCTCCATGTCTGTCTCTCTCTCCCTCTCTCTCCATGTGTCTCTCTCCCTCTCTATCTCTCTTTCCCTCTCTCTCTATGTGTCTCTCTCTCTCTCTCTCCCTCTCTCTCCATGTGTCTCTCTCTCCCTCTCTCTCTATGTGTCTCTCTCTCCCTCTCTCTCAATTCAATTCAATTCAATTCAAATGAGCTTTATTGGCATGACAGATCAACAATCTTTGTTGCCAAAGCAGTACAGAAAACATTTTGAACAACAAATGATAACAATATATATAATCTCTCTCTCTCTCTCTCTCTCTCTCTCTCTCTCTCTCTCTCTCTCTCTCTCTCTCTCTCTCTCTCTCTCTCTCTCTGGGTGTCAGCAGCAGCTCTGTGTCGTCTCATTGATCTGCGTGCGTCTAACTGGAGCTGTTAATAAAGTTGGAGTCTTTGTATCGATCGTTATCAGAGCGTGTATTGGGAGGTAGCGGGAGGCCGAGCTGAGGGCTTTATGGCCGCTGTGGTAAATAAGGCCGTGTGACTTTCATTACACACAAACTGAACTTTATGTGTTTGAGTGTCGATCAGTCAATAGGCCGAGCTGCTGAGGGAAACAGAGGATGCTGTGTTTTATTCATGGTCATTGATTGTGACAGTAGAGAGAGAAAGGTGTGACGACTAAATTATGTTTTAAAGAAAATAAAAACATTTTCTTCATCAGCAGAGAAAACTGAGATGAGATGTTTTTAGATATTTTTACTTTAGTCACAAAAAGATTCAAATATTTAAATCTTTATTCATTTTCATGATTTGCTCCTCAGTTTAGGTTGAAGATACTTTACTGATTATTCTTATTAAAACAGTCTCTCTTCTATAGTCTCGCTTTTATTCTCAGAGCACAAACGCTTCATGCAAGAACGCCAGGTGATCTAACTTATCCTGCAGAACTCTTGTATGTCCACCCTAAAAATGGCTCCTGAGTCAATTCTGTTCAGAGTGCCAAACTTTTCAGATCAGAATATCCATATATGGAGCCAGCAAATCGATTAAAGGGCGATGATATGAACAGATGCAGCTCGTAGAATCAGAATATTGTGATATTCATTCAAGATTCATTTCACATCAAGTGAAATATTTGAATCCTTTTTGTGCTTTAATCTCGATGATTACGGCTGAGGCGGGTTTTAAGCCTCCTGACAAACCGTTACACCGCGCCCACCTGTCAATCATGTCAGCTACACGCCTTATTGTGAATAACTCTTATCCTTCATCAAATCAAAACTGATGACTCATGAAAACATTCACCCCCCCGTACAGTGTGTGTCGATCCAGACATGAGCTAATCAGACCTATTTGGTTTTTTGAACTAGGCTGTAAACATGTTAATCTCTGCTGTAAAAACAGGCTTTTTTAGAATGGGTGTGTATGTGACTTCCTGTGCTTCTGCAGCCAGCCTCTAGTGGACACTCAAGGAACTGCAGGATTTTACACTTCAGCATCGGCTTCATTTTTAAAGGCTTTATTCATCAAGCTGAAATGTGGCATTCAGCAGAAAAACATACTTAATTGATTGTTAGTGGAAAGTAAATGTAGTATGTTTTAATGACATGTGATTAAATCATTACAAACACAGAATGCAATTTGACAATAGCAGAACGTTCAAACAGTGAGTCCCCCACAAAGGCGTGAAACGTGACCCTCTGATGGATCTGAGATTAAAGCAGAGCGTGACAGTGTGTGTAACATGAGATCAGTGTGTCTCTGCAGCGTGCAGAGGTCTGAGGATGTGTCCACTGTGAGGGATGTGGGAATCGAACAGCATCACATATTGACGGTCAGAGCGAGTCATCGGGGTCTGCTGCTGGTTTCAGAGAAAGACAGGAGTTACATCACCGGAATGAAACCACACAAACAGCTTCAACACACACGCACACACATGCACATACGCACATACACCCCCACACCCCCACACACCCCCACACACACACATGCTTTCACCCCCTCCCTGAGTCTCCTCTAATTTGGGGGGGGGGGGGGGGTGGCTAATGAAACAGAAGGGGCACAGAGCTAGCTGCTTTCTAAAGCCGACTGTCTCTTGATGCCTTGACCTCAGCTCAGCTCCTCGCCTCCTTGGCCCCCTCAGGCCGCCGTACCCTGACCCTCAGAGGCTCCAGGAGAGGACGGAGCTTTCAAACGACTTGATTGGATTTTTTTTTTTTTGTCAGTGAAAGAAAAGAAGCCATCATGATGGCTCGTCTCCTCGCTCAGAGACAGATCTCTGAGTGACCTCTGATGACCCGCACTGACTCAACAGAGGATCTGCTCTAAAGAAAAACACACTTGTGCACACACACACGCTCACTTAAATTTCAGCAGGAGGTGTTCAGTCACACATTCAGGATCTGACTTAATCTCCTCGACTCATGATTTCTATAATCAGGAGGAAGGACAAGAGCTGTGATCATGTCGAGAACTGATTACCTAACATCAACCATGTTATAGGGTAAGATACAAGTGCTCTAACCTACCTGAACCGACTGGAACCAGCAGAGGAGACATCATGTTGTCTGTCTCTCTGAACATCTCTGAGTCACTCCTGCAGCTGAGAAGCAATCGATTTGAGCAAAAAGTGAGAATTTTGGAATGACACTGACATGTCCCGGTTCTGAACAGTCCCTGTCCAGGTTTTAACCAACAAAAACAAACACACAAACCATGCTAACACCGATTAGTCTGTATGTCAATCAATGTCGTTGCTGAGGCTGCTGCTGTTTAAACCAATAGAGAAACATCACTAATGCACCACGAGTCAAAGGTCATTTGTGATGGGTCTGTTCATGTGTCGATCAACCTCAGGGTTGCAGCTGTTGCTTAGTTAGCGTAGCTTATTATGCTAACAAGACCTGCTGCGTAACGACAGGTAGGCAAGCTGTCATACCCAATGGATACGCTGCGTTCTGCACACCTATGAAAGTGTCTGTTTTCAGTATCACAGAGGAAACACCGACATACAAAGCTGCATTAAAAATAGCAAACACAAACTGTGTTTGTTTCACAGGAAGTAGAACTGTTATGATCTACTTCAGTGAAGCCAACGCCTCTGACAACCAACTTAAGCGAGCTGCTCAGGAGGAAACCTTTACCGACCACCTCGTGTGAGCAGAGCAGGTCACCAGTCTGTGGATCTATACGTGTGGGTTTGTGGGATAACGAAGGTTTGAAACTGTGGTTACTCTATTCAGCAGTTGACCCTTCCACTAATTCCTTAGCTAGTAATGAGCTAGTTTACCATCGTGTTTCCAAAGGAATAATATATTTTTGTACCAGGCTGTAAACATGTTTATTTCTGCTGTCAAGTTGGACATTTTAACATGGGGCTCTATGTGGACTGACTCACTGCAGGAGACAGACTCTAGTGGACACTGGAGGAACTGCAGCTGTAAAGTTGCAGATAAGTTTACATCACATCACTTCAGTTTCAGACTGACTCTGATGACTCTGTACTTTGGTCCTGTGTGTATGTGACTGTCAGGGTAAACTAAAGGGGGCTCAGTTTGGGGGGAGCAGAGGGGGAGACAGAGGGGGGGCATGCAGGGATGTCAGACGCAGAAACTCTGACTGTGTGTTAAGAAGACTTTTGTTCTCCTGCAAAGGGCCAACAGCATGTTTCTTTATTCAGCCATATAAAGCCCCTCTGTGTGTGTGTGCGTGTGTGTGTTATCTTTGTGTGTGTGTGTGTGATTTTACATGGCTGCTAACAGGTCTCGGATCAGTGGTTCTGAAAAGAACGGCTGCTAACCGTTGTGTTTGTGCTGATGGATCTCTGGCCTGTGATTGGCTAGCTGAACGGGTGATTCTGGATTTGTGAATAGAGGCCATGTGGGCTGTTGGGTAATCTGTGGGAGCAGTTACTGGGACCAGAGCGGAGGATGGAGCTGAGAACGGGACTCCTGATGTCTCCGTGTGCTCGTCTTTAACAAACTCTTCTTCAGCAGAGTTTATGGTGACTTTAAGGTGAGCTGTCAGATAAAGTGAAAAGATAAGCTGGGGAAACCTTCTTTCTTTAGAGCCCCTCCTAGTCATACATGCTTAAAAAAACACACAATACTTTTAAAACCTTACAACCTCAGAATTCACTACACACTTGTGCATACCAAAATTATACATATTCCAGTAATGTGAAGACATGATTTTATTATGATATGTGCAAATCTGGGGCGCCGGTAGCCTAGAGGTTATTACGCTCCCCTCATGTACGGAGCCCATAGTCTCCAAGCAGACGACCCGGGTTTGAATCCGACCTCTGGCTCTCTTCACCCTTTTTTCCATTTCGTGGCCCAAAGAATTCCCCAAGAGCGCCCGTTCATCTGTCCAGTCTCACACAGAGGCTTCACTCTTGATCACTTCAGAGGTTTGGACCTGAACAACAAACTGATGTTCTTCAGATTTTATCAGCTTTTCGGGTATGAAGTTTGATTGAATAGCGTCATGATGATGCAGATTAGTCAAAAGTCAAAGGTCAGGCATTGTCGGGTCTGCGACTGGCTCAAGGGGACAAGAGAATAGAAACAAAAATTCATTATCAGCTTCATTCTTTAAAGACTCAAAAAGAAGACAGCGAGGTGATCTGGCACTACTACCACCCGATGTCCCTGACGCCCAGCCACCACCGTAACCACCGCCGTCCTCATTCATGCACGGCCTGCTCCGACCTCCACCTCAGCGGTGTGCAGGAGTTTGGGAGTAAATCTGTAAGGGACTTCTCCCATCTCCGGTGCACCTGTTTTTATGAAACAGATGTGCATAGTTTAACATGTTTAACTTTTCAGCTCAAGACGCAGAGTCACAACGCTCGCCAGTGTCTCTTTTGGACAGAGCAGCCAATCAAATCAAGAAGCTTAACCTCTGTTTTTTAACATGTTTGTCCCCTTTTCGTCTGTGAGCAAAGTAACGACGAGAGCTCTACGCTTGATCGAAATCCATTTTCTGTGTTTCCCCAGATGTGCTCAGGCGTTTTCATAGCGGCCATGGCCAGCGCAACACATCTGTCTGATTGAACCTGATTTCATTTGATTAAAAGTCTCGCCTCCCACAATCAAAACAGCCAAATATAGTTTAGGATTTTGGGGTGGCACCTAAGTAGCGCTTAGATTTGTCGCCCCTCTCTGGACACGCCTACTGATTGGTCGAAGCTCGGATAACATTTTATTATTGCTGCTCATCAAATACTCATCAATGTAATTGTTTCTCAGTGAGCCTTATTATTTCACTCGAAGCAGACGTCCCATATTTACGACGGCAGCACCTCAGTGTTTTCGACAGAATGACTTCAAAGTGTCGGCGCTCTGACCAAATAAAGACGCCTCCGTGGTCCAATGTGTCACTGGGCGTGTGTCCTTTTGTTTCTCCATATGTGTGTGTCCCATTAAGAGCCAATGAGATGAAGGCCCCGGGGAGCCGCTAAATGAAGAGGGTCATCAGTCTAAGGCTGCTTTCTGCTGTCAGGACGGGGGGAGGGGGGACGAAGGGGGAGATCAGGGGGACATCGGGGCGGGGGGTGGACATTCATATCTGAGTGGACGGTTTGGCGTCATTAAACATAAAGCGACGTTTCAACACAAATGAAAGACGACGACAAAAAGATCCAGATTGGATCCTGAAACTGAAAGAATCTCTGCGTCCTGAGCTGAGCGGATCATAAAGAGCAGAATCTAATTCTCCTCTCATCAACACCTGTAGTCGCTCCTCGCTCCTCAACATGAGGACGTTTGGGTAAAGACATTAGGGGTGTAATCCAGTTTGGGATTAGGGGTCAGAGGAGGGGTTTAATCTGCTGGTTTGAGATGTAAGAGGGAAAGTGTAATCCCCTGTTCAGCCGTGCATGATGGATTCTGATTAAAGCGACCCCTCTGCCGTGATGTGTCACATGAATATGGGCTAATATACGACGTGTCTGCATTGTTCCTGGTGAAAAAAAAACACGGTCAGACGGAGCCGGCGCGTCACTCAGAGCACAAAGATGAATTTTAATGAGCGTCAACAAAAAGTGCTATTGTTTAAAAAAGTCTTTATATCCATGACAACGTCCTGATTATGATCCAATAAAAGAGCAGTAATCCCAACACACCCAGACCTGGTCAGGACTCATTTGTGTTTAGTTTAAACGTCGAATTGAAACGAGAGAGGACAGAGACACGGGTTAAAGAGCTCGCCGCCGCACAGACTCTAATGCAGGTTACTCTGAAAGGTGAAACAGGAAGCTGGATGGGATTATTCCCATATTGCCGTCCTCTCTGTGTGTCTTTAATCCCCTTGTAGAGAGGATCTCTGCACAAACGCGGGATAACAGATTTATCCTGGATCAGGTCTGTGTCGTTACATCCTCTCTCTGCTCTCAGAGGCCACGGGAGAAATAATCCATCTCTCTGTGGAGCCGCCATGTTAAACAATGCCAGCAGATGTGTCTGAGAGCCTGCAGAAATGAGGACAGGCCTCCAGCAGGTAGTCCTAATCTCTTATTCCACCACACACACACACTCACAAACACACACACACACACACACACACACACACACACACACACACACACACACACACACACACACACACACACACACACACACACTAGGACATGAACCTGTTGTCTCTTGTGGACAGAGTGAAAGAAAACCTTTCCACTCTTCACATCACTCGATTTTTTCCAAACAAAGTAATGAATCCAATTTTTGGTAATTTCGTTGCAAACGGCCCGTCACTAAGCTCAGCCGTCAACACGTCTTTGTATATTCATATTAATAACACAACGTGGTTATGCTGGTGTCCCAGTCAAGTGTCTGATCTCTGCTTTTTGCAGGTTAGGTGGTTTTGTTGGCTTCTTTAGGCCGAGACCTCCAGGACGTATCGGGGCGGTTTGGGCAGCCGGTTGTGAATCAGCTGCGGTGATGGTCAGCACCTCCAAGTCCGAGGCTGCATGGTTCTCTTCTGGGACACATTTGATTGCTCCCTCTGAGTTGGGAGGTGGGGGGGGGGGGGGGGGGGGGGGGGGGGGAGGGTCTTTGCCCCCAAGAGAAGGAGTTTAATCTGTTCTCAGGGTTTTGTTCACGAGTGAGCATAAGGGCGATCGTGAGATTGACAGGCGGACAGGACGCCTCAAAATCCCCCTAAGAGGAGTTGGACTAGCTGCACGAGAACAAAAAAATATATTTCACAAGTATTCAAATATTCTGCACGAATAGTAGTCAGAGTAAAAACATTTAACACACTGTTGACGGACACATTGCAGACGAATCATCAGACACAGGATCAAAATGAATGTCACATTGTTTTTAACTGTTTGATGCATTTCAATGTTTTCCAGTTTCCCCATGAGCGCTGCTCGATCCTGCAGGAGACGATCAAGAGAGTCAGCATCACACCCTGACTCCGTGAAGTGTGTGTGTGAGTGAGAGAGAGAGAGAGTGTGTGCGTGTGAGTGTTTGTGTGTGTGTGTGTGTGTGTGTGTGTGTGTGTGTGTGTGTGTGTGTGTGTGTGTGTGTGTGTGTGTGTGTGTGTGTGTGTGTGTGTGTGTGTTTATTCATGCTTGTGCGTCTGATGTCTTGGTCCTGAGTGTTTGAAACATTTTAACGTCAGATCACTGATCTCTGGTCGTGTTGTAACTGCGTGCTCGATGCAAGAGTGTGAGGCGTTCGTGCTCCAGCTGCAGAGCGGTCGATACCAACACCGCGTGGCGACCCAGAGAGAAGCTTTCTGCTGCTGCACTTCATCATTATTCCATTAGAGGCTCTGACAAAACACCGTGTCAGTATGAAGTCATGCAGCAGCTGCAGGTCAGCGTCTGCACACGCTGTAAGTGTGTTAATCCTGAAACTTAAAGAGGCTTCAGGGTGTGGCTCAGACGATTAGCTCTGCTGCCCCGCGAGATGTGGGCGTGCTAATAGAAGCATTCGCACCAGCAGGGCATTAGGGGGGATTAGGGTCGGCCTGTAGACACCATTCACCAGAGTACAGCGAGGCCCTGAAGAGAGGAGGTCAGAGGCCACAGGGTGCATCCAATAATTAGGATGTCGTAATAAGAGTGTCGCCTTCAGGAAAAAGGTGTTTTATAATCTGGATGTTAATGAAGCTGAGTCCCCTGATTGGCCGGACATCTCTGACCTCATGTGAGACAGAAACAAGGAAAAGTTCAGACTCCATTTTTAGATCAGCTGATCACATTACGGTTATAAAAGTCAGGAACAGAAAAGAGTCAAAGTGCTTGACAACACAAAACTAAACAACAAAACGCTGGAGGACAGCAGGGAGAGTGTCATCTAATCTGATCGTCTGGGCCGGCGTGAAACAAACTAATAAAGAGAAAAACAGACAAACAGAAAAAGAGCAAATCTGACGACCTTTCAAGCTGTTTCAAAGTCGCAGACAAAGCTAGACAAAATCCCAAGAGCTTTCCTGGAGTCGTGGCGCTCTCCGTGATCGACGCTGTTTGGTGCTCATGAAACTCGATCAGCTGTTCATGTGTTTGTAAATAAATCAGTTTAATTGAATGTAATCTGGGTGTCTCTCTCTTTATTTACCGTGGTGCCGGTCATGACAGTTTCTGCCTGTGAGCAGGTCGAAGAATCAGGGCCTGATTAAAGTCGACTGACAGGCAGATGTAACAGTGGTGAACTACAATGCTTGATCTTTGAAGAGACCTAAAAACACCGAACAGCTGATGTCACATGTTTACATCAGAGGCCAACCTGCAGCTTCTGAATCTGGTGAACGACATAATTAATTATTACATTAATTAGAAATCGTTTATTTTATAACGTGATTACAGCCATGACCTGATTTTACAACTACACTTTAACCTGAGTACAAACCAACAGGGTCACACACACACACACACACACACACACACACACACACACACACACACACACACACACACACACACACACACACACACACACACACACGCTCTGCCCTCCCTTAAGCAGCATAAGTAGAGCTTATCCCTTCTTGGAGAGCTCTGATCTGATCTGGCACCTCTCATCCCTGTTCACCCTGTGGGTCACACACACACACACACACACACACACACACACACTGTTCATCAGTGTGTGTGTGTGTGCGTGCCTTGTCTCTGACAGGTGGAGAAGGTGTGGGCAGGGGGGCAGGAGGTCTTTGATCTGGGTGTGTCTCAGAGTCCTGCAGGGTCAAAGGAACCTGCCAGAGACTCAAGATGGACACCGAGTGTGTGAGAGAAAAGTGCGCAGTAATAATAAGACCACGACACGTCACCTTTTTATCCCAGGTGAACGAATGTAAGTATGAATTATTTAACAAAGATGAACCTGGATGTTCATTTGGATTGAAGTCGTTAATTTAAGGAAATGTAGCAGTGAAGAAAACAACAACATCTAAAGTCTTAGACTCCGATGATCCCTTCAAATAAAATCCTCTCGTTTGATCTCAGAGATGAAAAAAATTCAGCTGTTGGCGTCACACGTGCTCACACTGTACGAGTGAAATCGGGACAGAGTTGACAATTGTAAATAAAGTTTCATTTGAAAAAAAAACAAAGGATCCTGGTTGGTGAAAGAGAAGGAAGTGGAACTTGTTGTAGGATATAGAAAAGTTGATACAATTGTAGATGGATAAAAGTTTCAGAAAAGTGTTGCACTGATGATTTGTACAGAAAAGTAAAAAAAAAAACAAACGCTGCTGGTCGCCATGACTACAGTCCTCCCATGTCTCGCGATTATATTGTAGTCACACATAACTTCTGCCGGACCCTTTCATGACGTAAACGTCAAGATTTTAAATTCTATATATTAAACATGTTTGAAATAAATTGGGTTGTCCCCGACGATTGCTGGGCAGATCGGGGACGTTAAGATTGGATCTTTGTACCGCTCACACTACAAGATAATCTGAGCAGATAGTCGGGTCCGACCAGCCTTGAGTCGGGAGCGACCCTGCGATTGTCGGGAAGGAAGAATCGGAGCTCAAATTGGCCCGATTATGCTGCATTGTGAGCCAGGCTTAACTCCTCCTCCTTCAGTTGTTCCAAAGTCGATCTAATAGAACAATAACTTCCAACAGGCAGAATGGCGTCTCCACTCACCTGTTTTCAGCACTGTGTAACTTTGTCAGCGGGCCGAGGTCATCTGGTGAGAAGTGCGTACGTCTTTACGCCGCTAGGTCACACAGCAGCCTTCATTCTACAAAGCAGCCAGTTAGCCCGTCTCTGTATTGTCAAAATAAAACAAGAGAATATTTAAACCTTTATGAAACACGTCAACCTCGGGTGATACTTTAAAAAGAAACGTTGAAGCACAAAACGCCTCTCTGTCTGTTGGTGCAGAGAAAAGGTTATTTGAGGTGTTTATGTGTGTGTATGCGCTTCATTAGTTTGTCCCTGTGTGTGTGTCACACAGCTCCACTGAGTGACTTATGGCTGTAATTTAGCCTTGATTACAAACGCCATTACTCTGAGTCTAATTAGCCCGTCACTCAGGGAGGAAGGAGGACACACACACACACACACACACACGCACACGCACACGCACACGCACACGCACACGCACACGCACACGCACACGCACACGCACACACACACGCACACACACACACAAACAAACTCTGTAATGTGTCCTCTCTGAGCTGGAGGCTTCACCTCAGTCATTTGTCGTCATTTTAAGGCAAAACAGAAATATAAGGACATAGAAGAAGAAGAACTCTTCGGCTCCCTTTCATTCATTACCCAGAACTTCCACCAGATACACGGACATTCTGTGTCAAAACACATAAGGTCATTGTTCCTAACTGTTGGTACGGAGTCTTTTATTCTGAAAATAAACAGGATGTTGTAACGTTGTTTTGGTGTCTGACTTCCCGCTCACTCTGCTCTGTGGTAATTTGACGCTCGGTGCTCCTTCATCCTGCAGAATCAGAAGTCTTGAGTATCTGGTGCAGAGGACTGGCAGAGCTGAGATACAGCGTGGCGGAGCCAGAGGAAGAACACACACTGAATAAAGTGAATATCAGCTTTGCCGCCGTAACAGAGCGGAGACGGGCCGAACATCTGGTGGAATTTAGGGGTAACCGCTCTGACACGTTGCCAACGTAGTTTGTGCATTTCGGACACCGTGCACGAGTTTGTTTGTATGTTTTGTTCATTACAAACAATGAATGACCCTGATATTTGGTGCCTTTAGGACTTCTATCTGTGTTGACTTCTAACTAGAATCATATCAGAGTTTAAAATCCATGACGACAGTGACTTATACACACAGGTTTATTTCACACACAGAGGTGCATCAATCAGGCCGCTCCGACCGGGTCAGATAACGACCCGCCGCACGCCCTCGGCCCTGACCTCGAGGTCACGCTTTTATGGACCGCTTCATCACGAAACAATCTGACGGAGAGCGCAGACAAAAGCCTGCAGCTCACCTGACAACCTCGAGCGATGAACCGCGGAGAAAGGTTTGAAATAAAATAAACGTTTATTGAGGTAACGATGAAAACACGCTCGTTACGGTTTCTGATAATCATCACGTTACGGTGAATAAAGGAATCATGAACGAGGTCTGTGAGTGTTGATGAGTGTTTAATCAACATTTAATTTCAGGGTTAGTTTAACACACACAGAGGAAGGACTTTTAAAATACTCGATATAAACGATACATTATTTATTTTAATGATCGAGCATCAAAAAGAGGGTTGAAATGAAATAAACAGAAAATATAAAATCTATTGACTCCACCTTTTCGTGTTTGACGGATATTTTGGAATCTTTCAGCTAAATGTTAATACATTAAAATATCATCAGAGACCATAGTTTTAAATAAAATGTCTTTCTACAGTGTTGAGTTGTTTCTTAAAATAATTATACGTATTCATGTCAAAATATCATGAAATCGTGATTTGATCACATCGTGCGTCTGTTTGGGGGGCAGCAGCTCAGTCTGTTGGGACTCGTGTTGGGAACTGGAGGGTCGCTGGTTCAAGTCCCAGACCAGGTTTGAAATGTGGTCTGGTATCTGGAAAGGTGCCGGGTCACTTCCTGAGCCCTGCTGAGGCGCTCTTTAGCAAAGCAACAAACCTGAGTCCCGTATGGTTACATTCTCATTGGATCTTATTGTTTTGTTATTTTGCCTTCTGAGTTTTTCTGCTTCCTGTCTTTGTCTTCATTAAACCATCTTTTTAAAGGACTCTGATGATAAAGTTATTATCATCATGACATCATTTCCTGTCTCATGTTGGAACAGACGATGAAATAACTCAAAGTTTGATGTTGATGTCAAAAAAGGATAACGGCTCAGTTTAGCCTCTCTGCAGGACAATGCAGCGGTTTTATGGCTCGGGTCACATCTGCTGCGGGATAATGACGGGGTAAGCCAAATGGAACGTAAAGTGTGTCTGTGTGTGTTTGTGTGTGTGTGTGAGTGTGAGTGTGTGGTCGGGGGGGTACTAATGAGTCTCCTATGAGCCATTATCCGTACCTCAGCTCGGCACTCTGCAATAATAAAAGCCAACATAGCAGAGCTCCCGAACAGCAGAAACACACACAGCACCTCTTCACACATCGCTCAGAACCAATCACAGAAAGGTTGATTTTTTATTTTAAAAAGACTGAATCCAAAATAACTTCCTGTGACTTAACGCCCTCTGAAGTGTCCTGCAAATTTTGTCGTATCGTTCTTTAAAGTTTTTATTATCAGGTTATGAAACAGACTCTAAATTCATCCTGAAATCTCTACATGATCTGCCAAATCAAAAGATATCATCATGAAGCAGATTCGTTATGATTTGTATCAAGTTGTTTTTAATGTGTGTTGGTGGAGTGATCAGGTCGGTGTGAGATGAGGAGATGAACGTCACACTGAAGAAAAATACATATTATGAAAAATCCACATGTACAGTGTTTCTGAACATATATTCGGGTAACCCTGAGTGTCTACTGATCCACAAAATGTGAAATAATCCCATCCAGTCCTTTGTTTGTGGTCTGCATAAGTCTTACAACACAGAGAAAAATGCTCAATTTCTAATTTGCTCTCCTTGTGATGTCACAGTGGGATTTTGGTTAAAAAAAATCCCCTCCCCTCCCCTGATATCTCCACCCATGGACTCCACCCCCAACCTAGAACAAAACTTTTGAGCAGGTCCGTCATTTTTATTCTTGCTATAGAGGAGTGATGTCTACGGGGAAAACTCAGGGGGGGCTCTTTACATTTAAAGAGACACACACACCAAAACGGAGAGTTCTGAGAGAGCTGGTTTATACAGGGTCACAAACTTCACCAAAGCACAGCACATATGTTTCATTTAGACCACAGGGGACTGTTTGAAAAGGTGGATAAGGGGGATAATATGTCCTCTTTAACATTTTCCACAGCAAAGATTCACACTGACTGTTAACAGCGGAGCGGTAGGCCGGGGTACCAGGTCTGTGAGACAAAAGCACAATGTCCAATCCAAACCAGCCCAATGCCAGAATAAAAAATAAGCCTGTAACAATAATAATAATAAAATGTTATTTGTCGAGAATTTTTCAAGACAGCAGCATGAAATACTTTCCAGAAACAGTTTAAACGAGACAATCACAATAACAGCTACAGAAACAGCAAACACAGGTATGGAGAGCAGGCCTGAGACAGCTGATCTCAGAGGTCTGCGTGGGCAGTAAAACCTCTGCCATACCAAATAAAATACCTTTAAAGTATAGTTATTGTATTAGTGCTTTCACACTCACAGAAAACTCCAGAGGAGCGTCATGTGTGAACACAAACAGCTGAATGTTTCTCTCTTCACCCGGAGTTTCTCCTGCAGCCTCCTCGTATTTATTCTGCAGAAAGTCAGAGTGAGCTGATGTGAGAACGCAGCAGGATATAATCAGGAGAATTCACCTGCAGCAAGTGGGAGGGGGTGGTGACGTTATTATTGACCCTCGGCCGGCGTTACGATGCACGTTTTAGTTGTGCGACAGTTAGTGAGCGAGTAGTGTCTGAAATGCTTTATTTTTAATTTGCTGAATTGTTGCACTATATGGTCCACTACAGAGAATTCCTCTGTCGGGAGGAGGGAACGAGTGTGTAACTCCAGAAACAGTTTAAACTTTTCACATGGTGACATAACCCCTTTTCACACGTACAGAAATCTCCTGAAAAACTCAAGAGATTTGGCTACCCGGAGGTGCTTTAGGCTATATGTGAACGCAAACAGCTGCATTTTTCGCGCGGACTTCACCCAGAGTTTATCCTGCCAGACTCCTTAGTATTTTTTCCGCAGAAATCCATGTGAGCTGATGTCTGAACGCGGCTGCATATACTCTGGAGATTTCAACTCGAGCCAATAGGAAGAGAATGACGTTTATATACGTGAGTGCATAAAGTGTCTGCCCGCGACCACTACGATCTGCGTGCACGTAATTAAACGCCTGCATTATGTTTTCTGTTCATCAGTATGTTGTTCTCCTCTCTTTTGTGGATGTTGTCATTCCATTGGATTACACATAGCATTGATATGAAGGCAAATATTCTCATTATAATGTCGTGTAGTGGACTCTGTTGCTACGGCCGCTACTTCCGCGTTGTTTATATACTTCACGTCTTACCTCAGGGAATCCCCCGACCCCTCCCCTCTGACAGGGAAAGTCCCCCACTGTGAGGAGCATATGTGAACGGCTAAGTCAGGAGAATCTCCGGAGAAGTCCTCCTGTAATTATCTAAATATTATCCAGAGTGCATATGTGAAAACGGCTATATTCGCCCTAAACTGACAGAAAAACTGAAGGCAGACAGTAAAGGAAGGGGGGGAGGGGCCGTGCAGTTCAGCAAAGGTTGAGGGTTGATGTGGAGTCTGGGGGCAACACATGAGAACTTTGTATCTGCATACGGGTCTGCACGCTCCAAACATTGAGCTCAGCTTTTTTACTTCTTTTGTGAACATTGACATGAAACATTTTACATATTCAGAGATTTAGTATTTCCGTATATGACGTGCAGCGTAATCATGGGGCACACACACACACACACGCACACACACACACGCGCGCACACACGCGCACACACACACACACGCGCACACACACACACACACACACACACACACACACACACACACACACACACACACACGCACACAGACACACACACACACACACACACAGACGCATACAGACAGTCCTGTGAGGTCAGACCAGCAGTCTGCTGGCAGCTGACCTGTGCGGTCTAATTCTGTGTGACCACTGAGCCAATTATAAGAGAGCAGAGTGTGATAAACCGGCACCACTGACCCACAACTAGATAACCTGCTGATGAACTGTTACCTGTAACACCATGACACGTTTATTGGGTTTATATCACTGTTCAGAACAGAGGCGATCTGATCGGGCGCTGGAGTCCCATCGATGGCGGTCTCCATGCTGGAAATGCTGTCTCAGTCTAACTTTCAGTCAACCTAACGACAGGCTTAGAGCTGGAGCTGAGGCGGGTCAATCAGGTCAGCTACACGCCTTATTGTGAATAACTCTTATCCTTCATCAAATCAAAACTGATAAGTCATCAAAACATTCACCCCCCCGTACAGTGTGTGTGGATCGAGACATGAACTAATCAGACCTATTTGGTTTTTTGAACCAGGCTGTAAACATGTTAATCTCTGCTGTAAAAACAGGTTTTTTAGAATGGGTGTGTATGTGACCTCCTGTGCTTCTGCAGCCAGCCTCTAGTGGACACTTGAGAAACTGCAGTCAACATGTGACTTCTTTTATATTTTGTTCTGATTTAGCATCAAATGCACATTTTCAATCTGATCCTTCTTTATTTTTTGCAAAGTTGCTTTAAGCAGACGTTGCTCTGTCTTTGTGGCTCAACTTTCAGAAGTCATCAGCATGTTGGAGATCTGTCAGTGTGGCCTCATCATGTCAGATTTGATGGTATGGCACATGGCTGCAGATAAACTGAACCAATGTGAGACAGACTCTCCATCAGTCAATCACATTAAATGTGATAATTACATATAGGCTATGAGACGTTCAGGTTCAAACCGATAAATAAAACAGGACTCAAAGTCGCCTCAGGCCATCACCCTCCAACCTGAGGGAGAGAGAGAGAGAGAGAGAGAGAGAGACAGAGAGCCCTAAACGCACCACCCCCTGGGCTGAGCCGGGATGGAGGCGCGCTAATCCCGTGGAGTGGCGAGAGAGTGAGAGAGATCCGGTCCGCAGCAGCGCGAGCTCTGATATTAGACCTTTCTTTCCCCTCGGTGCATGCTGGGAGAGAAAGTGGGCTCACACCCTGGATGTCACGCAAACACTCTGGTTATCTGGGTTTGATTGACAGGCGGGTTTGGGGGGCTCACTGCGCTCCACGCGCACCATGAGGAGGAGGGGGACAGCAGCGCGCGCTGAGGATCACTCTGAGAGCTCGCGCTGTGTTGGAGTATGAAGGAGGGATGTGAGCGGAACTTGTGGAAGAATGGCAGCTCACCTGACGAGGATCTGTGAGGGATGGCAGTTCTTCATCACCACCACCACCACCATCATCATCATCACCCCGGGAGCGCGGACCTGCGCCGGCTCTTCCACCGGCTCACGATCGCGTCTTCTCTGAGCGTGCTCTGCTTCTCTCTGGTCTACCTGCTCACCGGCTGCTGCGAGTCCGAGTTCACCGAGACACCTGACATCAAGCAGCCCGCGCGCGAGTTTCTCGTGTCCGGTTCGGGATGGCCCGACGACAGAAACGGAAGCAGGGAGGTGACCATGGCTCCCGTAGAGCGCGCGTTCAGCGGTCCTCCCGGGCTGGAGGCGAACAGCTCGGCGAAGGAGTGGACAGCCACGCGCAGGTTACCACAGGCTCTCATCATAGGGGTTAAAAAAGGAGGCACGAGGGCTTTGCTGGAGTTTCTGCGGCTCCACCCGGACATTAGGGCCCTCGGGTCCGAGCCGCACTTCTTCGACCGGCATTACGCACGAGGGCTGGACTGGTACAGGTACGCACACTTTACGCAGAGTCACTGAATCCACCACCGAGGGTCTACTTTAGTCCCTCTTTATTCATTATTTTCTTCTCTAAACATAAAGTTCTGCATTTATGTCAGAATCTACATTCTGTTGAAAGTAGTCCACTTCAAAACCTGTGTGTCTGTGTGTCTGTGTGTGTGTGTGTGTGTGTGTGTGTGTGTGTGTGTGTGTGTGTGTGTGTGTGTGTGTGCAGTATAAAGTTTGTGTATCATTTTAATCCGAGTCAGAGAGCCAAATATGAAGAAATGAATCCTTTTGTGCTGTTTGCATACTCGAACATAACCACAGCTATCCTACTGAGGTTTAGGTGACAGTCTAAGAGACTTTGCCATCTGGCTATGCCAATCTGTGCATGTGTGTGTGTGTGTGTGTGTGTGTGTGTGTGTGTGTGTGTGTACACAGTAGGGAGGCCTTGCGATGAGTTCTCACAGAGCAGCAGAGTAATCATCTCTCGAGCTGCAGCCAGATGTTACTGTTGTCATGTGGCTTTGTTCACAGCCTGCTGGTGAAAACTTGGAAACACTCGGAGCTCAAACACACGAGAGGGAGACGCGAGTCACTCAGACTGCTCGAGGAAACATAAAGGTTTGAAACAGACGCGGGGTTTCAGATTTCGGGGGTTCTCTGACACTGTGAGCAGGACATGCGTGAACCTACAGACCCACAAACTGCTCCAAATATTCCAGATTAAAAATGCATCCAAATCTGTGCTGTGTGGCGTGCTGTTAGCCAGCTTACCGTTTATGACGGGGGCTCAATAGTGCCATTGGCTCGGCAGTGGTAGCTCTTTGGCTTGTCTCTTTGACTCATGACAGAGATTCAGAGAAAGAAGGATTTTTGTTTCTGTGTCGGTTTGAACACAAAATCTCCAAGCTGCACGATGCAAACTGTGCCAGAGGATCTCTGAAATCTGGAGGAGACAGTGTGTGTGTGTGTGTGTGTGTGTGTGTGTGTGTGTGTGTCACACACCAGGTGATGTAAATGTGACACCAGATTGTCACGTTCGTCCCCCCCCCCCCCCCTCGGGGGCCAGATGGGGCTCGCTGCTTGTCGAGCCACTTGACATCGCTGTCACTTGTGTCAGTGACCTCTGACTGCAGGTCGGTGTACGCTGCGAGTTAATGATGTGTTCACACACTTCATAACAAACAGCACACACACACACTGACAGAGGAAGTGCGTCTTTGTCTGAATGCTGAAACAGGAAGTGTACATACCTCCTAATGCTACAAACTATTTCTCGTATCCTAGAGGATAACTCTGTTTTTTTGTCAGATATTTTTTTAGTTTTGTTTTTAGTTTTGGTAACTTTTTCTCACTAAAGTCACTGGTGACATCCGATATTTGAATCAAAACATCATGGAGGCTTCAACAAAGTCTGACAGGACAAAAAAAAACATGACAGACAATAAAGTTCAGCTCAGAGCGTTGTGATGTGACGCTTTTCTGTCCCTCATGGCGTGTTGTAGATTCTCAGCCAGGTTACTATTCCACCGAATACGGATGTTAACACCAGGAAATGTTCACAATTATCACTCATTGCACAGGAGAGCTATCTCCCCCGCCCCCTCCTGTCTAGAGCCAATGCTCACTCAGGTTGCCATGTGGTGGACACTGAAGCTTCATCGGTCTGTAAACCTTTCTGCGTTCTAACCTCTCTCCATTTTTCAAAAGCATCTCCAATATTGATCCTAGTTTGAATACGTTTCTGCTCGTGGAGCTTATTAGAAACATGCAGAAGCTTTTTAGGTCGGGTACAATCACTTCTATCTGAACCAGTTCTCTTGCCCGCTTCCATCACTGCAACACCTGTTGGTTTGACCTGATAACTGGAATCATATCTGGCAAACCGAGGGGCGTCCAAAACGGCCAAGTGGGGATGCCTTAAAACCGCCTACCTTCTCTGGTCCAAACAAATCCAGAGCATTCAGGAGCAGAATCTAAAGTTAGAAGGAGGACATACTGGCTGCTGCATTGTTGTCAGAGAAGCCAGCACTTCAACATAGCATGTTTCCTTAAAGTCTGATCATATAGTAAGGTCACACTACAGGAGAATCTGGCAACATCATCGCTGGAACCATCAGACTACGTGACGTTATTTAAAAAAAACGATTTTCCCACGTTTACACATAAACACCTTAAACAGACTTTCTGAACATCTTCACCCTGGAAGGAGTTTCACTAAAGGTTCGACGTTTGTGACCTAACACTCTGACCTGAGTACAAAAGGTCAAAACGCACAGAAACAAGCTACCTTTGAAAAATACCTGCCGACGTGTGGACGAGGTCTTAATACAGGCGGCAATCAAACACAGGTGAGGACAATGAGGGCGATCAAAAAGGGAGGAAGTAACACATATAATCAAACAGCTGGTCTATAATAACATCCATTAACACTGAAGGTTTCCAGTCTGTGCACATGAGGTTAAATATAGTGAGGCTGAGCCAACCCTGCATTTCTGTGCAGATGCTTTCATGCACAATAAAAGAGGAGCAGATACACCATCCGCACATTCACTCTTCCTCCTCCTCCTCCTCATCTTTCTCCTCCTCTTCTCTTTCAGTGTAAAATAACTTTTAGCTTCAGCAGGGTGATGGAGATCAGACCCTGCAAAGACCTCTAATGGTGTGCGGAGATTGGATGTGAAGGAGCACTGCGATGGGATGGACTGGAAGTTTCTACCTCGCTGTGCGTGCGTGCATGTGTTTTGCAGGTGTGTGTGTGTGTGTGTGTGTGTGTGTGTGTGGGGGGGGGGGGATCGATAGCTCTATCTCCTGGCTCTGACCTTGGGTTGACTCCAGCATTAGAGCGGTTAGCGCTGGTCAGCTCAGCTTCTGTTACAATTAGCAGGAAGCTTTATCCTTCGTCTGAATAATCCCCACGCTCAGGCTCACAGGGCTCAGGTTACACACCGCGCTCTCTCTCTCTCGTTCTCTCTCTCGGAGGGATCCATTAAAACTCACCCCTCTGTCCCGGTGATGGTTTCCTGCTAAAAGATGACATGACAGGAGGACGGGGGAAGAAGAGGGGGAGATAAATAAAAGGGTGAGGAGATAAGGCTGGAGGTCAAGAGGTGATCGGTGTTACAACAACCTCACACATCTCTGCTGACCTCCGCTTCAACCCCAGGGACCGTCACCAGAGCTGTGTGTGTGTGTGTGTGTGTGTGTGTGTGTGTGTGTGTGTGTGTGTGTGTGTGTGTGTGTGTGTGTGTGTGTGTCAGGTCCGCTCCTGAAGACGTAGAGTCAGGTTGTGTTTTCTTCTGGAGGTAAAGGGAGATTTATCGACATTCATTATTGACTGTGATTTACTGGCACAGCTTGAACCTGATAGGCTGCATCGTCAGCATTTGCTTTTCCTGTTGGTTTCCAAGAATTCTTAAACAAAAATTTTTTTGTTGTCCCGCCTTATCTGAACTTCTTAACATCATTCTGTCGCGGTTCGTTGAAAAAACAAAGAGGTGGACCCAATTGCTGAAACTAACAAAAATATTTATTAAACAAATCGTCAAAAAACAAGGCTTACTTCTTGAAACGTCCAACTAAAAATAATCACAGGTAGACACGAGGAAAAAAACTGACATCTGAAGTGGGGAAAACGTATTAATGATCAGACACAGAGAGGAAGAAACACAGACTAAATAGACACAGGAATAACCAGACACAGGTGAGGACAACGAGGGAAACACACAGAGAGGCAGAGAGAGAACACAAGACAAGAAACACTGAGACAAGAACTACAATATAAAACACAGAACACTAAAGACACAGAGCACTCAAAAATGTAACAACAATAATACACACAAAAAATTACAAAATAAAACAGGAAACACTAAAGACCTAACAGGAAACATGAACACACAAAGGACACAAGCAACACTACGATAGACAGGATCAAATAAGACAAGAAACCTAGACACTGAAAAAGACCAAACTAAATAAGACTAAATAAGAACCCATCATGGCTGAATGATAAAAGTCCTGCTGGTAAAAATGTATGTTATCACTCATTAAGTCTGTGATTTATTAAAACCACAGACTGTAAATATGAATGAAGCCGGACTGACGTCACCCGTCTGCTCCTGCAGGGGGTGCTGGAGCCCCATCGATGGCGGTCTCCATGCTGGAAATGATGTCTCAGCCTAACTTTCAGTCAACCTAACGACAGGCTGAGAGCTGGAGACATGATGGACACATGATGGAGACAGGAGCTCATTTAACATAATCTCTGCTTTTTTGAATGGGTGTGTATGTGACTTCCTGTGCTTCTGCAGCCAGCCTCTAGTGGACACTTGAGGAACTGCAGGATTTTACACTTCATCATCAGGTTCATGGAATGGACCTTTGATAAAACACTTCATTTATGAATAACACTGAACCTCTCGTCAGAGGGGCGCCAGGTCGACTTCTGGAAAACATTTCTGATTGCACATAAGTTGTAAAAATTATATTTCTGGGAGACGGAGCGTAAGCATTAAGGTTTTAGAGTTTTATTTATTGAGACGTTTTTTTGTTTCTGCATTATGGCAGCAATAAACTAAACCAGTGATGACACACAGAGCACATCGAGAAAAGAGAGCCAGAAACACAGAGACCCTGTTTTCAGATGAAGAGAAAAGGAGAGGTTGGTAGGTATAAAGCAAAGAGGCGAGGAGGGATTCTAACCCCACGCCCGCTGCAATGAGGACTATAACCTCCGTGAATTGGGCGCCACAGACTCTTTAAAGAGTTTTAGCAGCAGTCCTCGGGTTAAGAAATGCACGTTAGAGGATTTTTAAATGTCTTCCAGATATTTCAGGCTGTAGTCTACAACCTGAAGTATCTTGTTTCCTTGTTTTTTCTTTACGTGACGTCTCCAC